>NW_007377491.1:456820-521408 GCF_000475195.1 Diaphorina citri | reverse complement strand
CAGGACTACGAAATCTACATTTTTTTTTTTTTTTTTAATTTATTATAATTATTATTTAGCTTCCTGTAAGTAGGAACTGAAATCGAAAAACCTAAGAAACGGGAATTCTTTTTCGACAAGTTGACAGTAGTGGTATAGCAGCCAAAACGTACTTGACCCACGCCATGGACACTTTGGTCAACAGGGCCGAGTTTCGCTGTTTGGCTCGGCCACCGTGCACCGCCAAAAAGAAACCACCACCACTTGGTTCTCTATTAGAGTTCAGCTGTTCAGCAATATAATAAGAACACACAACACAAGATATAGGTATGTGTAATAGGTAGGTAATTAATATTTTTATTGTTATCACTTCCTTACAAAAATTCCAAGAGGGTTCAAGACTTCAAGATCCACAGAATAAACAAGACTAGGAAAGGATACATGTAATAGCAAAATAGGTCGAAAAATAAGACACTGTATAGTTTAATTTCTCTTTTAGCAATGACAATGAATATTATTTTATTTATTATTATTTTTTTCTCTCAACCACCTAACTATTCGAGCTCGATTGTTTTCTGATCACAATACATTCCAAAAAAAAAAAAAAAAAAAAAAAATCCATAGCTCGGTCGGGATTGAATCCAGGTTCTCCTGATTGCCAAAGAACATCTTGGCCTCTACACAACCAAGGAAAATAATAATAATAGACTCTTGCATGGAAGGTAACCACTAGGCGAGATCAACTCTACCACCTAATCCTTAAAGCTTCAGTAGTCAAATTCTCATATAAATGAGGATAAAATTCCATGTCTTGGCTGGGACCAACTAAAATAGCCATCATCTCTTTTTCAACTTGAGCATAATTCTTTTGTGATGAATTGGGGATCGAACCCACGCCCTCCTGTTTACCAGGCGAGCGTCTTGACCACTACGCCACCGAGGCAGGTTATTACAAAATCACACATTTATTACATGTTCATCATAATCAAGCAATAGGTATTTGCTTCATGCTTCAAGCAGCAATATTTGCTTTGTGGTTGTGTACTATGATTGATTCTGGTCGGAAGGTGGTGGTGGATTGTGTTTCATCTCTTGTTGCTGTTGCTGCTGATACAAATTGGTATGGTACATAGACTGGGGCACTCCATGCGGATAGCTGTGTTGCTGATGATGAGGCTGTTGTAACTGAGGATTGAAACAATTCCCTCTAGCCAATATTGGATATTGGAAAACCGAAATACACTGGTTCGAAACCACCATCATACACAACACCTCCCTACTGTATTATCAAGTACTAGTCATAAGCATAACATGCACTGGCATATATCCCATCCCACAGTCCCCATGGCACACGCACAAGGAAGGGTACCAGGCATTAGGGAACCCCCACAGGTCATATATTATGAAGCCCCTAAGACAGGGGTGGCCAAACCGGGCCTCAAAGGGCACATTGTATCTTTGTTGCATTCTCCTCTAACATAGAATTCACACACTGCTGTCATAGACTCTGAAAATGATGAGAAATTGAAGTTGTTAACAAACTTAGAATGATCATTAAGAATAAAGTTTAGTAAATATTTGGTGAGACAACTAAGTAGCATACCTGATTGCCTGCCTTGGAAGATAACTTGCAAGATAGCATGTTTACCAATGATCATGCACTATGCCCATTTCAACTTGGGCATACTTTATTCACCACAGATGAAGTTGGTGGGACATTGTGGGCCTGGGAGTGAATAGAACTATTTTTGCTTGGGCAATCAATGTGTTGAGAGTGATAGGTACCCTGTAGGGTTAAAAAAAATTACTCACTGTCCATTCCAGGAAACGGAGATGGTAGAATGTCATGTTGGTTTTCCAATGCTATTTCTATGTCAAACTTGATGTTCTCTACATTGGCGACTAGACACTCCATGATTGCGGGCTGTGCACACTCTACCACCTAACCCTTAGAGCTCCAGTGGTCAACTTCTCATATAAATGAGGATAAAATTCCATGCCTTGGCTGGGATCGAACCCACGCCCTCCTGTTTACCAGGCGAGCGTCTTGACCACTACGCCACCGAGGCAGGTTATTACAAAATCACACATTTATCACATGTTCATCATAATCAAGCAATATTTGCTTCATGCTTCGAGCAGCAATATTTGCTTTGTGGTTGTGTACTATGACTGATTCTGGTCGGAAGGCGGTGGTAGATTGTGTTTCATCTCTTGTTGCTGCTGTTGCTGATACAAATCGGTATGGTAGGTACATAGACTGCGGCACTCCGTGGGGCTAGCTGTGTTGCTGTTGGTGCTGCAGCAATATTTGCTTCATGTTTGTGTACTATGACTGCTGATTCTGGTCGGAAGGTGGTGGTGGTGGATTGTGTTTCATCTCTTGCTGCTGTTGTTGCTGATACAAATTGGTATGGTACATAGACTGGGGCACACCATGGGGATAGCTGTGTTGCTGGTGATGAGGTTGTTGCTGGGACATGTACAGATTCTGAGAGGCCATCTTCTCCTGTTTGAGATGACGGCGTGCTTGGAATGCCTCCAGTTCGGACTTGATGTTCGTGTTGTTACTCAGTGTGAGGAAGGCGAGATGACCCTTCGGACACTTGTTGGCATAATGACCTTTGTTGCCACACTGAATGGAGACAAAAGAAGCATATAAGTAGAATAGAATAGAATATACCTTGTTTATCCTGCTGGAATGAGACTAAAAAAAGTCCCTTTACCCCAGCAGTCTAAACAAGGTCTCATGTATTTTATAGGTTTAAGAGCATAATATTACATCAAAAGAAGGTGGTTTTTAGTATAAAACCCAAAACATAATACGAAATGTCTTTAATCTTGGTATTCCTACAGATCGTTGCGTCTGCGTACGTGACATTTGTGCAAATTCCTTAGTTCAGATTTAGAGTGTTTAGACTTAGACTAAAAATTAGAGAAAATATCGCGTACAAACCTAACGAGCCAGCCTAGTTACCTTGCTGTTTAGCGCGTCTGCCTTGTAATCGAACCCGCGGCCCGCCTGGGGCGGATTTTATCCTGAACGGATAATGTTCGTTCTTGGAACGGCTGGATTTCTCCTATCCTGTCTTCCTTATCTCTTCGTTTTCGTACAATTCCCTCCATCAGACCTCTTACATATAAAAAAAGAGGTATTTATTTACCTTGAAGCATGGGGGGGGGGGGGCTGATATTTCAAAAGATATTAAACAAGGGCTGATAACTGGCGCGGGGCGGCGGGGGGTTCAATGGTAGTTGTGGGTAATGCCTTCCTCTCCTTCCCCCAATATCCATGGATGACTAAGATCAGAATATGAGTCATCAAGTCAGGTGCTCTTTTACTACGGGGCCGATGGGGGTATGGAAATCACTCAAAAGCATTCGAAACTTTACTCGGAAAACACCGCGATTTCATTTTGTAACGTCACTGGACTTCCAACCATTTCTCCCCAACACACCAACGAAATATTGCGCCCCACTCTTCTCTAGAATGGCTGGCGTGGTGGTCTTGGTTCTTGTTTGACAACCGGCTCTTGTTTAATAGTGACAACATTGTTTGCAATCTGAGCCTGAAATAGAACAGAATACCTTGTTTATCCTGCTAGGATAGGACTGAAAAGGCCCTTTATCCCCGCAGTCTAACCAAGGTCTTGTATATTTTGACATATTATAGGGATAGGTATATTACAGAAATTAATACAGAGAATGCACCACATGTAGAATACACATCCAAGTTTTCATGTTAGCTTTGGAAGGTAGCTCTGGCATTCCTACCTTGTAACTGTTAGGTGCTAGCTTTATCCTGAACAGAAAAGGTTCATTTTCAGAGTGGATGGCTTTCTCCTAGCTTGTCTTCCTCTCTTCAATTTTGGGATGATAAGACCTTTGTTGTTACAATGCCTTCTATCAAAAGAAAAAAAAAATGTCTCTCTAGAATGGGTTTTTTTTTTTTTTTTTTTTTAAAAGAAAAAAAAAAAATCGCTCGTAAATGGGTTTTTTTTTTTTTTTTTTTTTTAGCAGCATTGCTGATGCAGTACTTCAGAGTAATTAGGTTGGACAGATGGTCATACCTGTTTTTCAGCCTCCTTCTTGGCTCTCTGTATTTCTCGTTCTTTCTCAATCAACTCTGCCGTGGTCACAGGACAATGCATAGCACGATGATCAGATGCACCACAGAAGTGACACACTACTACCAGCTTCTTGGTGGCTACTTCAGTCGGGAGCTCAAATCTGGGACTGAAATAAAATATGATATACAAAGGTGTGAATTTTGGTTGCATGCCTCCTCAGTTATGTGTTGCAGTTACTAAGAATGGAATTATAGCTCATTCATACAAAATGTAAGTCACTACACTGCTAGTACCTACAATCCTACATTATAGGATTTGTTTGCTGTCACTAACTAGATTTAAGTAGGTAGATGTTTTTTTTTTGGGCAAGGAATTTTAAAAAAAAAAAAAAAAAAAAAAAAAAATCAGTCTCATTTTGGCAGTACTTAAAAGCAGGGTATGTTATATTTTGTTCTAAGGCACTTTTGCACTGAGAAGTTTTTCAAGAATCATGTAAGTATTATTTTTCTTTGTGGGGAGGAATGAGTAATTAGGTTGGACAGATGGTCATACCTGTTTTTCAGCCTCCTTCTTGGCTCTCTGTATTTCTCGTTCTTTCTCAATCAACTCTGCTGTGGTCACAGGACAATGCATAGCGCGATGATCGGAAGCACCACAGAAGTGACACACTACCACCAGCTTCTTGGTGGCTACTTCAGTTGGGAGCTCAAATCTGGGACTGAAATAAAATATGATATACAAAGGTGTGAATTTTGGTTGCATGCCTCCTCAGTCATGTGTTGCAGTTACTAAGAATGGAATTATAGCTATTATACCTTTACAATCACAATATGTTTATTATTTGAGCAAGACATCTTCAAAAAAATAATTCAGTCTCATTTTGGCAGTAAAAGCAGGGTATGTTATATTTTGCTCTAAGGCACTTTTGCACTGAGAAGTTTTTCAAGAATCATGTAAGTATTATTTTTCTTTGTGGGGAGGAATAGTACATTAGAAACTTACTGCATGAATTTACAATCAGGGCCGTCAGGACAAAAGCCACACAAATAGTTCATACACAAGACTCTCCTCACATGCCTGTGTCTACACGATGGACCATGCCTACAGAAGCCTCGATCATACCTGCAAACAAAAGAATACAATAAGAATGGATATAGGTTGATATTGTTGTAGCTGCTTCAGCTGTAGCCGAATGGTGATGGTAGAATAAAGAGCAGGCAGAATAGTGGGCAAGGTGATGGCAGAATAGGTAGTCTAGTCCAGTGCTTCTCAAAGTTGTTGCCACCATGGCACACTTTTTCAGAGTCCCATCTTGAGGTGCACTAAAACTGATTTTTTTTTCCTCTTTTTTCAGCAGCTGGTATTGAGCCCAAGACCTTCAGTGTGCAAGCCCAGTGTGATACTTATGGTTGTGATGTCTAGTCCAGTGCTTCTCAAAGTTGTTGCCACCATGGCACACTTTTTCAGAGTCCCATCTTGAGGTGCACTAAAACTGATTTTTTTTCCCTTTTTTCAGCAGCTGGTATTGAGCCCAAGACCTTCAGTGTGCAAGCCCAGTGTGATACTTATGGTTGTGACAGTAACATACTCACCAAGGACAGTCTTTGATTTTACTATCAGGATCTATGTGGAGGAATGGACACTCTTTGTTGTGACAGGCATTGAACCTAGAGTAGAAATAACACTCGGGCATTTTTGTCATATCGTACTCGTGTAAAAACTCACATTGATCACCTGAGAATAAAAACAAGAGCATAAGAAAATAGACAGGAAAAAAAAAATGTACAAGAGCATAAGATACTGCAGAAAGTAGAATATGAGACCTGGGCCTAGAAATGGGTATGTAGTCACCAACATTAACAACAACAACCTGAATAATAGTGACCTTTTGTAATATGGGATATTTCAAAAGATATTAAACAAGGGCTGATAACTAGCGCGGCGGGGGGTTCAATATGGTAAAGTTGTGGGTAATGCCTTCCTCTCCTTTCCCCAATATCCATGGATGACTAAGATCAGAATATATGAGTCATCAAGTCATGTGCTCTTTTACTACGGGGCCGATGGGGGTATGGAAATCACTCAAAAGCATTCGAAACTTTACTCGGAAAACACGCGATTTCATTTTGTAACAAAAAATTTTTAGGTGTACCTAGGTACCTACGAATTAACGAATCTTCCAGTTACAAGTAAAAAATTAAAAGAAAAAAAAATCAACCGCGGTACTCAATGATAATTTTACCAATATGTACAATGTACATCCCTATTTCCGTTAATATTAAAAATTTGAACCTCACTTCTACTGTTTTTTTTTTTTTTTCTTTTTTTTACCGTGAATAAACTGTGAAAGTGTGTATTTTAGTGGTTACCTATACTATAACAAGCATTTTAGGTGAAAAGGCGTAAATCTCTATAGGTACAGATTATAGATATAATATATATTTATGTAGGTCTGTACATCAAGTGAAAATGCATCCCGAGTGTATTTTATGTAGTCTTGGCGGCAGTGACGATTCGAGTGAGAGTCAAAATCCGAACTCATGGAACGATGAAGCTTACGACTACGCGGCAGTACCAGAGGTTGACGATGATGATGATGATCAGGATTATGCTGGTACGTATAGCTCCTAAAAGTTGTCGACACTGGACGATGAAGCTTACGACTACGCGGCAGTACCAGAGGTTGACGATGATGATGATGATCAGGATTATGCTGGTACGTATAGCTCCTAAAATTTGTCGACACTGCGGCACACTTTTCAAGAGTTTCGCGGCATCCCCTCCCCTGCCAGCACACAAATATTGATGAGAGTGAATAGGTAGGATTTTTTTTTCTTCTTACTTTGGTCTACGGTCTTTCTTTATCTCATCAGTTTTGTAATCATTTTCTTATTAAAAAAAATCCAAATCTCGCGGCACATAGTTTGAGAAGCACTGGCCGTTAAACCAAGCATAACGTATAGAAGAGGAATCAAGCATAACGTATAGAAGTATACGTGTATACGTTATGAACCAAGGGTCGACTCGGTTCTTCATTTTAATAAAAATCGACTCAAAAATGTAGTTCACATAACATCCGCTAGAGGTCAGAGGCATGCGCCTTATCAGATGTTTTGATTTTGATGCCAAATGCCATTTCCTGTTGTTTGTTTTATCAGTTCCTTCCTTGTTCGCTTGTTCCTGAACTTTTATTTTCAAGAAAAATCATTTTCCATTCATTTTAATCCGTTTAAAATCCTGTGGAATGTGAACTTTTCTTATCTGTAGACATTACTGTGTGCTGTTTGACAGTATCGACTTTCTCTCAACACCCTTTTAACCTTTTGCACAATACATGTAACTTGCCTACTGTGAAGAAGTATGCAGACCTACTCTGTCTGTGAGAAGCAATATTTTATCTCTGTAAACCTCAATTTTATCCTGCATTTGTCTCTTAAATGGTAAGAATTAGTTTCCATAGAAATAACTGTGCAAAATAATATGCAGAATTGTTTACGGATGTGTTTGTAAAGAGCTTAGATTTGTGAATCCAATATCTATTCAGTCATCAGTACACGATTAACCATCTTTGGGATTGACACAGTTTTCACTTTTATGCTAATTATTTGTGCTTGTTTCTTTGCTTGCTCGTAATTACCGTTTCAAAACTCATTAGAAATAAGTATTTGTAAGGAAATAATTGGATTTAATGAAACCATTCATTGACAGAATGTGTTCTGTACTTATCTTCTATCTTGCAACATAAACAAAGACAAACATCAATCATTTACTACTGGACGGACACTGTTGAATATTGGGTTCAATGGGTTGTAAATAAAAATTAAAATAATGAACCTGATCAAGTTTAGGTAGTCCAATATAACTTTTTTTACTTACTTGCCTTTTTAAAACAAACACTTCCTCAAACACTTTCACTTTATTGTTCAGTAAGAATTTAACACAATTTATTTCTAGATGAAGACATTATGGGTAACACAATTGTATACTAAAAATACATGTACAGAAATAAAGAAAGAAAAAATAATAGATTTTAGGGTTGGTGTATAATTGTATAGAATTGTATACTAAAAATACATGTACAGAAATAAAGAAAGAAAAAATAATAGATTTTAGGGTTGGTGTATAATTGTATAGATGTCCATTCATACAATGGAAGACCAAGCAGCACAAGTTTTCAGCAGTCTGTAACCTTTACAGCAAAAATGCAGGTTAGTTACATTACCAAAATGAGGTACCTACATACAATACTCCCAGAAATGCTGGACTGGACACATGGAAATTTTGTTAGAAAAGACCCCATTTATATGTAGTTACATTATTTTTGCCTCTTAACATCATTTAAGTATAATGCAACTCATTTTCACAAGATGTGATCAAGAAGTTTAGTGTACCCAGTGCAAGACACTTTTGGAAAATTATATTTAACAAATCTTGTACTATTCTCACCAGGACATTAGTGTAATTCCTACATGATTCAATTTTACATGCACTTACATATTACAATGAGTATGTACTATGTATCTATATAATTGTATTTAATAACTTGAACTTGAATAAAAATCAACTAGTACACCCAAGACCCAAGTTTTCCAACAGTAGAATGCCCTTTACATTTCCATTATTTCTCGCAGGAAAATGGAACATTGTATAGATTTTTTTTTTGTACTTAAAACTGGTAGGTATGTAAAACTTTTATAAATCTATTATGTATGCCTAGGGCTACTAAATTTTTGGGAGACTAAAAAAAGGACCTTCTTGTACCTACTTACCTACCTACACAGCTCTTGCGGAAATAATGAAAATTGAATTTTACTTTTCTAATATTTTTTTATTTAGGTACTATTGAAATTGAAATCAACATGAATCTGTACAATAGCAAGATGGTTAGGCAGGTTAGGCATTTCAAATATTTTTTTTATGTATGTAATTACTTCTTTTTATTAAAATTAGGTATATAATTTTCTTATCCTCAAACGAGAAATTTAAAATTATGTTTTTAATCATAAAAGTGTGATGTGAAATAAAATGAATCAAGGACAATTTAGTGTCCAGTGAATTTTAAGTTGTTAGGATTTTATTTTACCATTATTTTTCATTTTATTTTAAAAGGTTTGATCAAGGGAACTGTAACATTGAAGGTATTATCGTAGTTATCGTCCCAAAATAAAGACAGATAGAAGGATAGAAGAAAGCCAGCACTGGGCTGAAGAACAAGTGTTAGTGGCTGGCGTGGTGGTCTTGGTTCTTGTTTGACAACCGGCTCTTGTTTAATAGTGACAACATTGTTTGCAATCTGAGCCTGAAATAGAATAGAATAGAATACACCTTGTTTATCCTGTTGGGATAGGACAGAAAAGGCCCTTTACGCCCGCAGTCTAACCAAGGTCTTGTATATTTTGACATATTATAGGGATATATTACAGAAATTAATACAGAGAATGCACCACATGTAGAATACACATCCAAGTTTTCATGTTAGTTTGGAAGGTAGCTCTGGCATTCCTGCCTTGTAACTGTTAGGTGCTAGCTTTATCCTAAACAGAAAAGGTTCATTTTCAGAGTGGATGGTTTTCTCCTAGCTTGTCCTCCTCTCTTCGATTTTGGGATGATAAGACCTTTGTTGTTACAATGCCTTCTATCAAAACTCTGTCTGTGAGAAGCAATATTTTATCTCTGTAAACCTCAATTTTATCCTGCATTTGTCTCTTAAATGGTAAGAATTAGTTTCCATTGAAATAACTGTGCAAAATAATATGCAGAATTGTTTACGGATGTGTTTGGAAAGAGCTTAGATTCGTGAATCCAATATCTATTCAGTCATCAGTACAAGATTAACCATCTTTGGGATTGACACAGTTTTCACTTTTATGCTAATTATTTGTGCTTGTTTCTTTGCTTGCTCGTAATTACCGTTTCAAATCTCATTAGAAATAAGTATTTGTAAGGAAATAATTGGATTTAATCAAACTATTCTTCAACAGAATGGGTTCTGTACTTATCCTTCAACAGAATGTGTTCTGTACTTATCTTCTATCTTGCAACATAAACAAAGACAAACATCAATCATTTACTACTGGACACTGTTGAATATTGGGTTGTAAATAAAAATTAAAATAATGAACCTGATCAAGTTTAGGTAGTCCAATATAACTTTTTTTACTTGCCTTTTTTAAAACAAACACTTCCTCAAACACTTTCAATTTATTGTTCAGTAAGAATGTAACACAATTTATTTCTAGATGAAGACATCATGGGTAACACGGACTACATTGCAGCCACAGTCCATTCATACAATGGAAGACCAAGCAGCACAAGTTTTCAGCAGTCTGTAACCTTTACAGCAAAAATGCAGGTTAGTTACATTACCAGAATGGGGTACATCGGTACATATACATACAATAGTCCCAGAAATGCTGGACTGGACACATGGAAATTTTGTTAGAAAAGACCCCATTTTTATATGTAGTTACATTATCTTTGCCTCTTAACATCATTTATAATGCAACTCAACTTCACAAGATGTGATCAAGAAGTTTAGTGTACCCAGTGCAAGACACTTTTGGAAAATTATATTTAACAAATCTTGTACTACTCTCACCAGGACATTAGTGTAATTCCTACATGATTCAATTTTACATGCACTTACATAATTATTACAGTGAGTATGTATCTATATAATTATTGTATTAAATAACTTGAACTTGAATAAAAATCAACTATGTAGTACACCCAAGACCCAAGTTTTCCAACAGTAGAATGCCCTTTACATTTCCGTTATTTCTCGCAGGAAAATGGAACCAGCACTCCTGGAGCCTGGAAACTTGGATCCTGGATGATTCCTGCACAGCACTTCCCCATTTTGATTGCAATATTCATTGGAGGCCTCATAATAATGCTATTCATCCTAGCTCTCATCATATGGAGGTGCTGTATATCCCCGCACTATAAGAAAGACTATGGTAAGTCATTGAGCAAATAGTGAAATAAAATTATGTCATTCTGTATCTTGTATCATTATTATTATTACTTCCTGATCCCTTGTGTGCTGCATCCATTTTAGTTTAGGACTATTGCACTGAAGGTCTCTGATAAAGTAGGTGATGGGGGGGAAAAAAACATTCCCATTCAGATACTGGTCAACACAAGGACACTAGTAAGTAACTCACTGAAATATTTGCAATTTATTGTTGTTATTTCATTTTAACCTGTTATTCTAAGAATAATACATTGTCTTTTCTTTCCCAGGTGTTAAAATGGCAGACGATGAAGGTCAAAAAAAAAAAAAAAAAAAAAAAAAAAAAAAAAAAAAAAAAAAAAATGTACAAGAGCATAAGATACTGCAGAAAGTAGAATATGTGACCTGGGCCTAGAAATGGGTATGTAGTCACCAACATTAACAACAACAACCTGAATAATAGTGACCTTTTGTAATATGACACAAAGCTTTAAAATACTCCTACCTTAAGCAATAATTACCTTTTTTGCAAAGGCCACGTAACCAATGTTTGCACACAACAGAGCGGTCTCCTGTAATATGCCTCAAAGGAAATGGAACAAGCACTCCTGGAGCCTGGAAACTTGGATCCTGGATGATTCCTGCACAGCACTTCCCCATTTTGATTGCAATATTCATTGGAGGCCTCATAATAATGCTATTCATCCTAGCTCTCATCATATGGAGGTGCTGTATATCCCCGCACTATAAGAAAGACTATGGTAAGTCATTGAGCAAATAGTGAAATAAAATTATGTCATTCTGTATCTTGTATCATTATTATTACTTCCTGATCCCTTGTGTGCTGCATCCATTTTAGTTTAGGACTATTGCACTGAATGTCTCTCATAAAGTACCTAGGTGATGGGGAGAAAAAAAAAACATTCCCATTCAGATACTGGTCAACACAAGGACACTAGTAAGTAACTTACTGAAATATTTGCAATTTATTGTTGTTATTTTATTTTAACCTGTTATTCTAAGAATAATACATTGTTTTTTCTTTCCCAGGTGTTAAAATGGCAGAAGATGAAGGTCCTCATTTGGAGCAGCAAAACAACCATGTTGTGTCCATGTTACCAAACCACTCCGCTGTGTTCCTTGATCCGAAAAGTGGTCAGCTACTGATATGTGCAAACCGAATTCTCAATCCTCGGCCGGGAGATTTGATCTCGAGTCATTGGCTGTGTACAAATGCTGTGCCCCGATCCTGGAGTGCACCAATCCATGAAGCTCAGTCCTTGCCTACTGTGAGTTTTATTTTAAGCTTCGCTCCGGAATCCCGCTAGTTCATCCCGAGGCATGGCCAAACTTGTGGAAAAGGCATGGCCGAACTTGAGGCATGGCCAAACTTGTGGAAAAGGCATGGCCGAACTTGAGGCATGGCCAAACTTGTGGAAAAGGCATGGCCGAACTTGAGGCATGGCCAAACTTGTGGAAAAGGCATGGCCGAACTTGAGGCATGGCCAAACTTGTGGAAAAGGCATGGCCGAACTTGAGGCATGGCCAAACTTGTGGAAAAGGCATGGCCGAACTTGAGGCATGGCCAAACTTGTGGAAAAGGCATGGCCGAACTTGTATTTATCAAACTAAAAACATAAACGAAACTCAAATATTAGGCGAGCGAGGAAAAGTTTTCTCTCCCGCAGTCTCTGCACTCTGTGTATTTCTTATGGTGATTTTAGCGATCAAAAATTGATCATATCTCAGGATCGGTTTAGATTTTCGAAAAATCCTTTCTTATTGCACACCTAGACCATAAAAGGAATATCCCTACCAAATTTCAGCTTTCTAGGTGTTGTGGTTCTGGAGATAGAGCGATCAGTGTGTGAACTATGAACTGTGAATGGATCTCGTTCTTATAATATAAGATGACATTTGCTTTTTACAGCATTACATGAAGTAACTAGTCCTGGAGGTAAAAGCAGCAAGAGTTGTTCCACTATAGGAGCCGAGGTGTCAGAATTAAAATGTAGGAGTCTTCCAAGTACAATGCGTCCTAAGAAATCAGGAGATTCTGTCCAGGGTGCCAACGGTGCTGACAATTCATCTGAGCTCTATGCCAAAGTAAGTATCATGAATTATTTGTAGTGAGTACACCCCGAACTTCAAGCACAGAGCCGAAAAAATTTCGACCCCGCGGGGAATCGAACCCGGGACTTCCGGCATGCAACCCGAGTGTGATACCCATTCAGCCACGGAGATTGCTTTATGCCAAAGGAAATATTAACTATGTTAGCGGGTATCACACCACGCTTGCACGCACGAAGTCCCGGGTTCGATGCTCGGCGAGTTGGGAGTAGGTATTTTTTCTCTCTCTTCTTGGAGTTCGGGAGTTTGATCTGCATTTAAATCACGTGAGGATAATACCGTACTTTAAGTAGCGACGTGTGACGGGATTACCAATGTAAAAAGATTGATGATAAGTGGGAAAGGAGACACTTGGTAATGATGTGATAACCACAAAAGTTCTGAATAATGAATATTGACTAAGTTTGCTATTATCAAAGTAAGTACATATTATCAAGCATGTCGGGAGGCACACGAACGTCAAGAGGTTGAAGCGCCCGCCACCCGGTAATAAGTTAACCATTTCTTCATGGATATTTTTTAGACTAATCTCACTGTGTACTGTTTTCTATGGTCTTTACCACAGTAAGACAAAAATCCTAGGTTATGTGTAACACATTCTTAAACAATTATTTTTCTTCCTCCTTTCCCAGGTTAATTTTAGTAAAAAGAAACGAAACCGCATGCGAAACAACGAGGCGGCCATCATTGCCTTGAGCAAATCTCGGAGCCAATTCTTTCATCATAAGGACACGGACAGTCTGGTTGACAACGAAGCTGTCATTGTGTACGATGAGAGAACAGCTTTGTGATACCCGAGGAAAAGAGTAGTACACTTCTTCCTCGCCGAAGTGTACAGGATATTTTATACCAAGTATTTTTCTAATGTTTTTACACAAGGTAATTTTGTGTGTTTTTTTTTCTTCTTTTTAATATACAGTAGAACCTCGATTATTTCAACTAATTGGGACCGAGGGTAGTTGAAATAATCAAAAGTTGAAATAATTGAAATTCCGTATAAAACAATGAAAAAGGGGCAAAATTTTTAGATACAAAAAACAAAATAGTTGATAAATACTCTATTTTGAACTGATTTTGAGGTTGAAATAATAGAGAGTTGAAATAATCGAGGTTCTACTGTACCAACCTAGTAAATCCGTCCTGCGGAAGTGATTAGGTTTTTATTGTAAAAGTAGGTACTTTTAATGCCAGATTTTGTTTACATTTTTTGAATGAGTCATCCTTAAGAGTTGAAAAAACTGCTTTGCATCAATTAGGTTCCTTCATAATGTAAACAACTTCTGACAATGGCCGGAATCCGTTTTATTTTTTATCTCTGCTGAATTTAGAAAAATGCAGGGGTCAAATATTTACAAAATAGGTATATATAGTATTGTCGAATGTATAGACAAAGATCTTCAGTTTTGCCCCTGGATCTTTGTGTAACCTAAAGGTAGAACTTTCATAGTTAGTAGGACTGTTGAATATCTATCTATTCATATATTTTTCTGGATGTACTTAATAAGATAACTGACAGATCCTTCCTGCGATTAAAAATTCATGTCTTGAGAACTTAATGGTGCTCCATTTTTAGAACATTACTAGATTTCAGTGGTATAATTGAAACATCACTAGAAATCAAACTGCAATCGAAATCGAAACTATGACATTGGTTTGTATAGTTAAAAGTTCACTACTGTTATTGTATACTAAAAATACATGTACAGAAATAAAGAAAGAAAAAATAATAGATTTTAGGGTTGGTGTATAATTGTATAGATTTTTTTTTTGTACTTAAAACTGGTAGGTATGTAAAACTTTTATAAATCTATTATGTATGCCTAGGGCTACTAAATTTTTGGGAGACTAAAAAAAGGACCTTCTTGTACCTACTTACCTACCTACACAGCTCTTGCGGAAATAATGAAAATTGAATTTTACTTTTCTAATATTTTTTTATTTAGGTACTATTGAAATTGAAATCAACATGAATCTGTACAATAGCAAGATGGTTAGGCAGGTTAGGCATTTCAAATATTTTTTTTATGTATGTAATTACTTCTTTTTATTAAAATTAGGTATATAATTTTCTTATCCTCAAACGAGAAATTTAAAATTATGTTTTTAATCATAAAAGTGTGATGTGAAATAAAATGAATCAAGGACAATTTAGTGTCCAGTGAATTTTAAGTTGTTAGGATTTTATTTTACCATTATTTTTCATTTTATTTTAAAAGGTTTGATCAAGGGAACTGTAACATTGAAGGTATTATCGTAGTTATCGTCCCAAAATAAAGACAGATAGAAGGATAGAAGAAAGCCAGCACTGGGCTGAAGAACAAGTGATTTTCTAACAAGTCCTTTTAAAAACTACTTTTTCTTACTTTTTTAATACCGACACCTATTAATTCACGTCTTGGTTCTATTATTGGGGCTTTGTTTGATACGCCCTCTGTTGATTATTAATAATATTGTGATTATATTTTGTCTTTTATACCTACCTTTATTTTCAACTATGTATTTTTTTTTATAGCATACAAACTTTTTTTCCTTAGGTAGGTACATTACATGTAATAAATAATCCTAAAATTTAGATGGAAAACAAGGAAACATTGACTGAAAAATATTCAGGTGATTCGGTAGTTTGATACTTTTTTGATCTAAAATTAAGACTGTCCCCAGTTAAACTCTTTTTTATTATACCAGAAATTAATAATGTTAAAATTTGTGGTATAAAAAAAGTAAATATTTAACATTTATTTTATTTAAATTGTAATGTAATAGGTAGATACAAAAAATGTGCAATGAAGAAAAAGTTTGTTTGCTTGTTTTTTTTTTTTTTTTTTTTTTTGCCTGTTTTTATTATTATTATTATTTTCAAATGTCACAGTAAACTCCAGACTGTCGTTTTTTGAAATGGGATCAAAACTTTTCGAACTTTTCCACCGACCACTCCTTCCCCTTACCAAATGTCCTTTCAAACTTTCGGGTTATTTGTTATGCTGCCATTTCTCTTTTATCCTCTCTAAACTTTTGCCAATACCCTAATCCCAAATAGGTCGGTGTAGGTATTGGGACATTCAACTCTCAATTCGGAACAGAAAGAACTTGAATGAGAAATTGAACAGAAAGAACTTGAATGAGAAATTGAACAGAAAGAACTGGAATGAGAAATTTCCCAAACACCAACACGAAAAATATTCTACCTAACATCACAATAACATAAATCTTTCAATATCTACTTCCTTCCTTCTTTCTTTCTCTCTCTTTCTCCCTCTCCATACTTCCTTACGCAATGTAAAAAATAAAATTACATTACTTTCCTTCCTATAGGTATAGGATAAGGAAAGTAAAAATCGAAGTTTGTTTGAGGTTTGATAAAGGGAACTGTAACTGCTAAGGTCTTAACGAGGACCAGTTTGATGTAAGCACATAGTACTCCCATTACCTACGGCAAAACAAATGGTCGAACCTCCAATTACCCACCACGCTCGTCAGTGTTCAACTCAAAAGAACCTCCATGTTTCGCATACCTCGACACCCGACACCCCAGCCATCGCGATGGCTTCTATTCCCTTACAACTTGACTGCCGTGTATTTTTTGTTTATGCAAAATGCAATGCAAAATTAGTGGAGATGTCATTACTTCGCGACTCGCAAGGATTAAAAAATAAAGTCTGAAATTTGGAATGAGAAGTTCTTTTACTTCGCGATTCGCGAGGATTAGGTAAATAAAGTCTGAAGTTTGGAATGAGAAGTTCTCATTAGACTTTGCATTTTCCAAAAGTCATGATGACGCAATATTGCAGGAAAAGAACTTTGAAAACAATGTTTGGATAAATATCAGGTAGGTACCTATATTAGTTTCTGTGACGTCAGAATATTGAAAATACATAGTTCTAATGTCTCAAGTTGTGTTCAGAAACAGTGCAAATTTTGCTTTCAAGTAGGTAGTTTTCAAGTATTACACTTTCTAGACCTCGCCGAAAGCAATAGGGTAGGAAATTCTCTAGCGTATAATTTCTTCCTAGTCTTCTCATCCCTTCTCTCCCCTTCTACTTTCCTTTCTATATCTCCCTCTCTGTTTCTCTCCCTCCCTTTCTATCTCTACGTCCTTCTTTCTCTCTCCCTTCTCTAAATACTTCCATCCAATACCCTCCTTGTTTCTATTTCCTTTCCTCAATCTTTACTACTCTCTTTCTCCCCTCCCACTCTCACCCTTCATCTCTCCTACCTCCTTATTTCCCGCTCCCACCTTTCCCTTTTTTTCTCAATCTCTGTTACTTTCAGTCTCCCTCCTACACCCTCCATTCTCTCCCTCTCCTTCCCTCATCCAAATCTGCATTACTCTCTTCTTTCCCCACAATAAATCTCTCTCTTTACCTTTTCTTTCCTCAATCTTTTTTTCTCGTCCTCATTCCTACACCCTTCATTTATTTTCTCTTTCTCTCCCTCTCTCATATTTTCCCTTTTCCTTCCTCAATCTCTGTTACTCTCGTTCGCCCTCCTACACCCTCCATTCTCTACCTCTCTTTCCTCTCCCCCTCCTCCTAACTCTCATTTCTTGTAACATTTTCCATTCCCACCTACGCGCGACCTTTCTTTCTCTCCCTCTCTCATATTTTCCCTTTTCCTTCCTCAATCTCTGTTACTCTCGTTCGCCCTCCTACACCCTCCATTCTCTACCTCGCTTTCCTCTCCCCCTCCTCCTAACTCTCATTTCTTGTAACATTTTCCATTCCCACCTACGCGCGACCTTTAACGCCGTCAGATTTAATGCTGTTGTTTCTATCTGACAATTTCCCCCTTCCTCTATTTTCGCAATCTAAAGTGTGGGAGTATTAGCCGTGGGAATTTTTCAGAGGAGGGAGGAAATTCTATCTGACAATTTCCCCCTTCCTCTATTTTCGCAATCTAAAGTGTGGGAGTATTAGCCGTGGGAATTTTTCAGAGGAGGGAGGAAAAACAGGTAAGGGAAGGAGAGAGGGAATTAAATCATCCCGTTCGTCTGAGAATTATGATGACTTAGTTTGTGAGGTCAGGAACTCCGCAAACGGGTCGTTTGAGAGATGAGAATAAATTTTCTTCAATGCCAGCGGCTATAGCACGTTGTAATGCATCAGTTATCCTTGTAAGCGCTAGACCGCGGGATCGACTCCCACCCGAGGCGGATTTTATCCTGAACAGATAATGTTCGTTCACGGAACGGCTGGTTTTCTCCTATCCTGTCTTCCTTCTTTCTTAGATTTCGGGACGATAAGACCCTAGCAGTTACAGTTCCTTCTATCAAACCTCTTGAAAAAAACATTCTTTTTTTACATTCGATTATTGTTATTTGTACCGGATCAATAAAGTAAAGCACTGTGGTTGGTATCTGGATGGATGACCGTGTGGGACAACAAGGGAGTACTGTAAGAACTCTTGGCTAGGCTATCTCGAGATGCGTTCAGCCTCGTGAAGACATTTGAGGAACTGGTTGAAATACCAGCAAAAGGCGAAGTATAAAGGCTTGATAAGACCTTAGCAATTAAAGGGCTGCCTCTTGAAAAGAAAAAAAAACTAAAATAGAGAGAGAGAGAGAGGAAGGAAGGAACCCTGCTGATATTCACCCCTGCTGTGGCATTGATAACAAAAAAAACCCTCAACCTTGTGGTGACGTCACAAATTTTCTTTTTCCCCAAAAACTTCTGGTGGCGTTTATTTATGTTTACCAAAGGGAGGGCGGAAATACGGACTTTCCCAACACTTGAAAAAAGAAAAAATAACGAAAGTAAAGACTCCTTTGACACCTATTAACTGAAAGTTTCAGTCTGAAACTGTTTTTCGTAAAATAAAACTGAAAATTACGGGAGAAAAAGAGAACACAAGTGAATAAATGTCACTTAAATATCCTTAAGATGCAGAATATGCATACAACCACCTACATAATAATTATGTCTCTTCTTTCTTTCTTCATTTCTTTCTCACTCATTCTCTCTCTCTCCCTCCCCCCCCTCTCTCTCTCTCTCTTAAATTGCAAAAGAGTGCGACATTGCCCTGCCCCGCCAAGTTATCATTCATACTAAAAGTGTAAAACAAGGAGAAATTCGAGATAATCATATACAAAGTAAGATATTGGTACTCTTAATAAGTAGGTACATTTTATTTACACTAATTTGTAGGTACTAGGTATGTAACAGATGATATGGCTATGATATGACACAATACCCTAAGCCCTATCCTAACCTAAGCCATACCGTTCCACTTGGGAAAATTCCACAAAAAAGTCCAGCCCCAGCCAAGAACTGAACTCCTTACCTCCGACTCAGGAATCGACGATGTTGCAACCGGGCGTCAAATTGATACTATAAATTGATTAATCACCATTTTTCCTTGCAGAGTGTATAGTTTTCATTGGAGATAGTTACTTGTGCTTGTTTCTATTTCCTTTCCTCAATCTTTACTACTCTCTTTCTCCCCTCCCACTCTCACCCTTCATCTCTCCTACCTCCTTATTTCCCTCTCCCACCTTTCCCTTTTTTTCTCAATCTCTGTTACTCTCAGTCTCCCTCCTACACCCTCCATTCACTCCCTCTCCTTCCCTCATCCAAATCTGCATTACTCTCTTCTTTCCCCACAATAAATCTCTCTCTTTACCTCTTCTTTGATAAATAGTTGAAACTATTATTTTTTACGAGACTACTTAGAACTGGGATCAAGTTTTTCTCTTCTTCTTCTGTTTCTTCTTCTTCTTATTCTTCTGAAAGGGTAGGTAAGTAGTTAATAGACATCATACTTAGGTACATAGGCCCATCAAACAGTTTCAGAAATCATGTTAGTGGATGTGCCATATCCATATCTCCATTCCATTAAAACTCACTCTTGGTCTACTTCTATTGGTGGATGTGACAGTTTTACCTTAATTGAATACAGTGAATACATTAATACCTGTACTTCTCATTTAATAATGTGGTCAATGTAGTCAAGTATAGGTAAGTACTCGTAAGTGTACCTAGGTTATTTAAATCTAATAAAATGTATTATCAATCAATTTTTTGTCCCCCGGACTTCATTCCTGAAATGAAATCTAACCACTCCTTGTTGTTATCTTCTACAAAAGGGATTTTGCGGCATTCCCTAAAGACATTAGGTACTTTTAGCAATATTGAAGTACCCATTTACCTATAGGGATACCTGTAAAATTGTACATAGGTACATATATAAAATTATTTAGGTAGATACATCATGTTCCTCTTTCATAATAAAATATGATTGTCCTTTGAATGTTTGAGATGACAAAAGGTTACACCGAGGGGTACTAGAAATTATTTTACAATAAATTTATTTTTCTGGGATGAGATGGTGCTTGTCATTTTCTAGTACCAATTTTTTGACGAACTTTTATTGGCTTGTCTGGCAGTGTCGTACACAAGATGAAAAGATGGTGGGGAAAAAAATAACATTATTAATTTAATTTGCCTACTTATACCTACTTGCACATAATACTTACCTTTACCATAGGCTACATACCTATAACCTATTTCATTTTCATTTAAAGTTATATTACCTATGACGTAGGTACATAAATCATTTTGTGGACCATTTTCGTTAAAGCCAAATAAAGGCCTTCGCCTTAACTCACTTGAAACCCGATTTGCCTATTCTACCTAGGTATTTTAGTACCTATATTTTCCATTCATACTTCTACGTACCTACTATCTATATCTACCTTTGTTGTACCTTATCGTAATGAACCCTGTGACCCAGCATCCCATAAGTTTAGACAGCATTCGCACTACACCACTATAGTGTTCTCAGGGACCTCTGTATATCTCTATGTAAGCACTTCATTATCTAGTAACACCATTGTTCAATATCGAATATTTTTATCATTGAGAATATAGTACAGAGCACTGGAGGTATTATTCAATAGATAATTATGTACCCACACCTAAGGTGCGTAAAAGGTATTCATTGTGATCACCTGTCTTCCTTCGCTCTTCGATTTCTTACATAGGCTGGTAACTACGTGTAAAACGGTAACACTTACCAACTTATACATAACACCTACCTATATTTCCATACCAAAAACTCCCATGAGGTCATCAGGGTTCAAAGAAGTTACAGAACTATGTAGGTACCTAAATATAGGTACGTAACTTAGGTACCTATACATTTACTATAGGTCAGAACGTCACTATTCGCAGAGCGTTGCACAAAATCTTATACAAACTCCTATCGTAGTCACATTTTCCACCGTAGAACTGTCTTCTACGTACGTTAACCCATATTAAGGTCGGTTATTGACACGGTCACTTGGTCACCGAAAATAAACAACCCAGAATACGCTTACAAGTGATGTTTTATTTCGGCAAAATTTCGCCATCGTCAGCAAATAGTCGAGAAGTTTAATTGCCTTCTGCCCTGGGGTGAGTAACACCTTACAGTGCCGACCTATAAAGGGTGATACACCTTAAACCCCGTTCCCACTTCGGAAAAAAAAATCGTGTCGTATGTAGTGGGGACACTCTCATTTAAATGGCATTGCCTACAGGACATTCCCTGTCTTCCTTCGCTCTTCGATTTCTTACATAGGCTGGTAACTACGTGTAAAACGGTAACACTTACCAACTTATACATAACACCTACATATATTTCCATACCAAAAACTCCCATGAGGTCATCAGGGTTCAAAGAAGTTACAGAACTATATATAATGTAGGTACCTGAATATAGGTACGTAACTTAGGTACCTATACATTTACTATAGGTCAGAACGTCACTATTCGCATAGCGTTGCACAAAATCTTATACAAACTCCTATCGTAGTCATATTTTCCACCGTAGAACTGTCTTCTACGTACGTTAACCCACCAATATTTCCCAGTACTGTGCATAAAATCACTTGCTGTAAACCCCTTTCCCAGAACTGGCCCAACAACACCATTCCTTTCACAAATGGGCCCCACTGGCCCCAGCATACCATTGACGACGTGATGGTTACCATGACAACGCGGAGGGCCTATTCCATGGTGTCGTACTGGACCTTCTTGATCTTGAAATACCGGTAGATGGAGTAGCCAGTCACCGTTGATAGGGCGGCTAAAGCCAGCATGCTTCCCACGATGAACGGGGCAGTCTCACTACGTCCGCCACCTGTCCTGGGGTCCGAACACATGTGATCTGAAAGGCTAAAGCCAGCATGCTTCCCACGATGAACGGGGCAGTCTCACTACGTCCGCCACCTGTCCTGGGGTCCGAACACATGTGATCTGAAAATAAATGAGACTCGTTAGCATGGCCACGAAGAGGAAATCGTGGGAGCAATAAATAATCAAAATCAAATCAAAGCTGTTCTCGGAACGGTTGGTTTTCTCCTATCCTGGCTTCCTTCCATCTTCGTTTTCGGGACGATAAGACCTTAGCAGTTACAGTTATCTAATTCCCTCTATCAAACCTCTTAAAAAAGTGCCATCAGTTCCAAGGCAATGGGATCGAATGAACCCCCCTGTAAACAGACCTAGGTTGTGTTGCTACTCGTAGAATCTTAGGGATTTTTAATAGATCGGTACATACTACATAGTTGTAGAATTTTTAACACATCACAGTAGAAATATGGATTGGTATGTAAGAATGTTTCAATGATAAGGTATCTAAACCTATGTTCTAATTTGTACTCCGATCTTTTCAACGTATATCATCTCTACCTGGTGAAATTAGTTTAGAATTGAGATGGTTCAGTGGGGAAAAAAGCCAGGCCCCCCCCCCCCCCCCCCCCCCCCCACCGGCAGTCTAAGCATGGTCTCGAACATTTGATTGAAAGGTATACATACAAAGATTAACAAACATTTATGGAAAACTCGGTCTCAAATGAACAAAATTTCCTTGCTTTGGCCGGTTTTTGAAGGCGTGATCTCCTAATTATCAGGAATTTGGACCAGAAAGTTCATTAAAGACCACTAGACCATCCTGTAAAAACGACAGTCTTACTTTCCTCGCTCGAAACTCTTAACATATGTTTCATCAACCAGCTTAACACATAGCATTCGTCCACCCTGAATAAGTGTGTAAATGCAATAATATTCATTTTGTATAACAAATCCTACCTCTAACATTTGTCGACATAAAAATGGTGTCGAGTCTTATTGTTGAATGTGATAAGTAATTCGACACTCCCCTAACATATCAAATCAAATCGTGAATTTATTTATGTGTGTTAAAGCAGAGCCTTTTCACAACTTTTGTGGATATCACAATTATCCCAGAATTACATCAAATCAAATCGTGAATTTATTTATGTGTGTTAAAGCAGAGCCTTTTCACAACTTTTGTGGATATCACAATTATCCCAGAATTACTAAAGTGTAAGTGCTTCGTTTGCAATCAATTTCCATTTATCAAGAATCTTTTTACACATTTAATTCCGTTACTGATAGCTACTCGATTAAAGTAGCTACTCAATTGTCCTCACGAAGCTGAGTGCATCCCGAACTCCAAGCGCAGGAGCCGAAAAAACTTCGATCCTGCCGAGAATCGAACTTCGATCCCTCTGGCGTGCAAGTCTTGTGTGACAACTTCTCGACCACGGAGTTCTCATTGCTATTACATATTACAACGAGTTTAAATTAAACTGTGGTCCCAGCCATCAACGATTCCCCTCTATCTCTTTTACCTTGGCCATAGCCTTCCGATTTGAACATGAACGGCTCCGTTTTGAATTCCCTCAGGAGCAGAGTGGCTGTTGTGTCAGGCATATCTGGATCGGTGAGTTCTATGGACAGGTCTCGATGACAGGTGAATGCCTGACCCACTGGGGTAGGGTAGAGGACAAAGCTGTTGTCTTGCGGTGTGGAGAAACGCAACGTACGACCTGAGGAAAAACATTATTCTTACCCTTATACACTCACGTTCAATAAAAGAGAATCGAGATTTTTAGTATTTTACAGGATGCCCTGGATTTCAGCTAATAGTGTACGTAGAAGAGCCCAAGTAGTATCAATTGAAAGACAATTTTCTTGTTTATAAGGCACATTACCAGCAACATTGCTCTGGAAGAGGTATGAGAGGCAATACCCCAAATAACCGTCCAAAATCTCATGGGATTTGAACTCACGACCTCCAGTGCGATGTTCTGAATTTATTTACTCACCAGGGAATCTGAAATGTTCAAATTCCTTCTCATTGGAGCTACATTCCAGTAGAACATTCTGAATGTACCATCGCTCTCCGCCAGGAGTCTGTAAGAAAACGAAGTTTATTTCTTATCATCCAAAGATTTCAATATATTGTTTTTCTTTTTACCTTATGTTGTAGGTATACTGTTTTTTAAGGCTTTATGGCAGGAGTTTCACGCAGCGAGCTCTTCCACCCAACCTAATTTATGGTCCTATCGTCCCAAAGAGAGGAGGACAGAATGAGAAAGCCAAAACAACTAATTTCTAATTTGTTCAGGACAATTTCAAACTAGCGCAGTGATTAAACTCCGATACAGAGCATTTAATATTTTAAATTGCTCCATGGGTAAAGCAATAAGTATAGTAAGTAAATTTAGTTTGCACAGTAAAAATTAAAAATCACAGGAGGTCATGGAGAGATCAACGCTATATGTCCGCTATACCTAGCTGTTACAGTGGTCAAGGCGCTCGCCTGAAAAGGCCGTGAATAGCCGCATTCCGGGGATAAATCCAACAGACCCCTTCTCACAACAATTTTTATGAGCAAAATTTTAGATAGTTTTAGCTAACTTGTGTACCTACTCTTAATATTTTCAAAAACGCTGGTTCCGGCCCCTCTTGAGAAGTTCAAGTCCGGGCCAAATGAGCCCGGGTAGACCCCTTTGTGGTCCTGCTGATAAACAGGAGGGCACGGCCCAACCTTAAGGTCTAAAGCCCATCACTAATACCACTAAACCACTAAGGATCCAAATATTCTAAATGCGCAACTAACTAAACCAATCCCTCCTGGATTCACTGCATAATAAAACATTAATAGTCATAGGAAAAAAGAAAAACTGTCCAAACCACCGTGGTCTGACAATACGGGGAAAGCAGGTTCAAGACCAGAGGGCCCTATTCGATAAACGACTCTACACTACTCAATTTTCACTCCACACTCGGAAAAACTTCACTCCGTTTGTCAATATTTTCTGCACGTGGAGTAAAAATATTGAGGAGTGCGAAGTTCGGGTTTATTGGAGGAACAGGCCACTGGAGTCTATTCCCAAGAATAGCTCATCCCTGAAGGGGATTTAGCTAAACAGATGATATCCTTTTCAAGCGAAAATACCCACAATGGAACATTATTTTCAATTAGCTTCAAAATA
This sequence comes from Diaphorina citri, assembly GCF_000475195.1. Lineage (NCBI taxonomy): Eukaryota > Metazoa > Arthropoda > Insecta > Hemiptera > Psyllidae > Diaphorina > Diaphorina citri. The sequence continues at coordinate 495,994 of NW_007377491.1, read as the reverse complement.
AATCGCAACACTCTTCGAACAGACCACGATGGCTTAGGTTTACGTAGCAGTAAGACAACCCTCTGTGTATATCATTATTGAGGGAACAAAAAAAGGTAATATTTAGTGTGAATTAAAAATATTGTAGGTAAATAGAAAAAGATTTTTTTTTTCATGCTCTACGAAAAAATAAAATTTCAACAACGATCAGTTACAATACAATTTTATCTTAGGTGTGAGTACGGATAAAATAAGTTAAGTAATCGAGTTTAGGTATGTATACTATTTAGTTGAGAGTCTGGAGAACATAATTATATGTATTTCAAATTGAAATCTATCAAGACTCAAGAGATACCTATTTTATTTATTTTCCTCTTAATTAACTAACCAGAGGACAAAGCGCTTTAAAATCAAAGCTTTAAATGACGAAGAAAAAAATTGGCAAAATCCTAATTAATGTATCACTAGGTATTAGTTAGGTATAAAAGTGTTTGGTTTGCGGGTACCTAACTACTCCAATATGTTCTCAAGGTAGGTATTCAAATGCAAGGGGAAAACTCGACTACCCAACTCTTTATAAAACACATGTGAAATTTAATCTCAATGTTTTCCTAAAAGTATTAAATTAATTAGGTATAAGTATACTTTATAAAAATTAAAGAGAAAATTTTCGTCGTGTTTTTTACATGAAACAAATGAAAAACGATGCTCAATTTTTGGTGCATGTAATATCGATAAAAAGGAGTTAATGGAAAACAACATTTGGGATTGTAAAAATCAATGGTTAAATTTGATTTGAAAAACACTAAGTAGAAAATTATTTGCTGAATAAATTTCGGATAGAATAAAAGTGTTGAAAAAAACTGATATTAGTGTGGTGTGGGCAGGTAGCCAAAATTCAGAAGACATGGGTGCCACGACTTGTTGTTCACCAGGATTATTATTATTAGTATTATTTTAACGTGCGTCATTCAGATGTTTAGAAGGGTTGTAGAAAAGATGATGTGTTCACAAAGATGTAGAACTTCTCATGTTTAGAAGGGAGCTCTAATAGCTCTCCTAATCCGAAGGACTGGTATTTGAGTCCCAGTTTTACCCTGAACTCGATACACGAAACTCAAAACAAGTTACGAAAGCAAACGACGACAAAACTCAAAACTCCTCTTTAGACCCTCATTGGGAAGAAATGACATGGAAAGTGAAAACTTCTATTTTATTTTGTTCTTGACTGTTGATTGTACTGATTTAAATTTGTTAACAACGAGAAAGGTCCTACAAAATGAACTATTCTATTCTACTCTTTCAAATAGATTTATTTCTATTCTATTTCTCGTTTTCAATTCTATCTATCCTAGCATCTTCTCTATTCTAGAAATCTATTTCACGTTCTACCCTCTTCTACTTAGATAAGAGATAAGAGCTCCAGAAAGAGGGTCTATATTCTGAATCAACCTAGAAGCTCTCTGTCAACATCAGTGTTTCCCAACCTTTTCTCTACGATCGCCCCCTTTCAGAATTTGTACAGATTATCGGAACTGTGATCCCCCCCCCCATCCCTCCGTCGACTGGTCTACCACTTTCAAACTGTCCATCGCCATAGATAGCTGTAAAAAAAAGTTTAAACGTTCAATCAACGAGTTAATAAAGGGTCTCGGATCATTATTTTTTCAATAGCTTTGATAGAGAGAACTGTAACTACTAGGGTCTTATCATCCCGAAATCGAAGAGAGAAGGAAGTCAGGATAGGAGAAAGCCAGCCGTTCCGAGAACTAACATTATCTTTTAAGGATAAAATACGCCCCGGGAGAGAATCCAATCCGCGGCCTAGCGCTTACAAGGCAGACGCGCTACCAACCAAGCTAACGCTGGCTTGGTCGAATTTTAAAAGACATTTTACTCACCCTTTTGGTAGCATTGACTAGAATATTTTCTGTTGGCACATTGAGAGAGGAAACAAAAAAAGACATCAAAATTGTAGAAGGTAGATTGCACAAATTTTGGTATGTCGAATGTTGGGGATATTCCCTTAGCTTTAATCCCCTGACGCCTGTCATCACATTAGGTAATGGAAACAAACATGGGAGGGGTGGGTAGAGGAGGGAGAGAGAAAAAGTGAAATAGAAAAGAGAGAGACGAGGGAGTGAGAGGGAACTAAGGGAGGGAGGGAAAAGTAAGGAAAAAATAAGAGAAAAAAAATAGTCGGCGACAACATAGCAACTAGCAAGTAGGTAAATCACGAGTTATTATTATTATTATTATTTTTTTCTACAAAAACCTTGCTTAGACTGCGGCGCGACGTAAAATGACTTTTCTGTCCTATCTCAGCACAGGTAATTTCGACTGACTGACACGATGTAGGGCTCAAAACCTTCTTTATTGAACTTAATGAGCCGCCTCTAGTAAGAATGAACCAATCCACACTTACTTGTAGTCGTAGTGGTGGTAGGTGTTGCTCTGATCCGCGGTTCTTTCTTCTGAGATCTTCGAGTGGAAGGTTGTGGTTTGAGTCCCTCCGTCGACTGGTCTACCACTTTCAAACTGTCCATCGCCATAGATAGCTGTAAAAAAAAGTTTAAACGTTCAATCAACGAGTTATCAAAGGGTCTCGGATTATTATTTTTTCAATAGCTTTGATAGAGAGAACTGTAACTGCTTAGGGTCTTGTCATCCCGAAATCGAGAGAGAAGGAAGTCAGGATAGGAGAAAGGAGAAAGCCTGCCATTCCGAGAACTAATCTTTTAAGGATAAAATACGCCCCGGGAGAGAATCCAATCCGCGGCCTAGCGCTTACAAGGCAGACGCGCTACCAACGTACCAACCAAGCTAACGCTGGCTTGGTCGAATTTTGAAATAGATCTCACTCACCCTTTTGGTAGCATTGACTAGAATATTTTCTGTTGGCACATTGAGAGAGGAAATAGGCTCCGAGTTTTGTGAGGCTGGGTGTGCGATCAAATATTGGAAGAGACAATTCAACAGGAGAAGAGCTGGGGAAACAAGTGAACATTTGAAAAAATGCATGCTTTTACTACAAAAACATCTAATTTTTTCCACAGAATATTGACACACAAGATGCCTCTGTACATTAAGGTGTCTACGTGTATTTTAATTTCAAATCAAACGACCCAGTAAAAGTGACTTCAAAGTGGTACATACCTCCCTGAAACCATGTGGGTAATAATAGTTTTGTGAGGCTGGGTGTGCGATCAAATATTGGAAGAGACAATTCAACAGGAGAAGAGCTGGGGAAACAAGTGAACATTTGAAAAATGCATGCTTTTACTACAAAAACATCTAATTTTTTCCGCAGAATATTGACACACAAGATTCCTCTGTACATTTTAAGGTGTCTACGTGTATTTTAATTTCAAATCAAACGACCCAGTAAAAGTGACTTCAAAGTGGTACATACCTACCTAAAACCATGTAGGTAATAATCTTATATAATTTAAGGATGATCATTGCTAGAGATTATGTAAGGTTATTAATTTTGTCTTGTATTGATATAGAATTCATACAACCATTACAAGAATTTTCAAGCCGTTTGTCGGATGCGTAGGTATAATAACAATATTTACCTAGAATGTTCTATAAATAATCTCTACTTAGGTAACCAAATTACCTATGAGTGGTTAGCAACCACTCAGCTCCAAACTGAAATAGACTACAAAACATTACTTTCCTTCCTATGGATAAGGAAAGTAAAAAATTGATGAGAATAAGCCCTCTTCAAATGGCCAAAATGTACCCCAAATTTTATCAAACTCAAGACACAAGATCGTAGGTATAATTCCGTACTGGGCTATTGGTAAATAATAATATGTGGAAAATTACCATTAATAAATTACCTAATACTCATATCAACTTTGGCAATGATATTGTTCAAAGTTCAAACTACCTAGCTACCTATATCCACGTACAAAAGATGAAACCATCTTTCGCAAACCAGGAAATGGGGATTCAAACCATACTTACACAAATAGCACGTAGTACATTTAGTCGAACACATTTTAATTCACAAAAAAGTTAACACTCGAAAAGTCGAATTGTTAAAAAAAAAAAAAAAAAAAAAAAAAAAATGGACCAATTGCAATACTTTCTCATTACCTACTTTAGTAATAGAAAGTAAGAATATTAGAATATTTAATTATTTTTTCCGGATTTCAAATGAAGTGGATTCAAAACTTCTCACTCGACTTTTTTTTTATTATTTTAATCCTGGATGTTTTTGCAACAGTTGTAGAGTGGGTTTATAACTTTGTAAAAAAACAAAAAAACGCTAGTAGCATAAATTTCTATACCAAACCAAAAGAGGGGGGGAAAAAGACATCAAAATTGTAGAAGGTAGATTGCACAAATTTTGGTATGTCGAATGTTGGGGATATTCCCTTAGCTTTAATCCCCTGTCGCCTGTCATCACATTAGGTAATAGAAACGAACATGAGAGGGGAGGAGCGGATAGAGGAGGGAGGGGGTATATTAAGGAGGGAGAGAGAGAAAAAGTGAAGTGGAAAAGAGAGAGACGAGGGAGTGAGAAGGAGGGAAGGGAGGGAGAAGTAAGGAAAAAAAAAATAAGAGAAAATAGTCGCGCACAACATAGTGAGTTTTTTTCCTATCAGAACCTTGTACATAAATGACTTTTCTGCCTTATCTCAGCACAGGTAATTTCGACTGACTGACACGATGTAGGGCTCAAAATCTTCTTTATTGAACTTAAAGGGCCGCCTCTCGTAAGAAAGAACCAATCCACACTTACTTGTAGTCGTAGTGGTCGTCGAGAAACAGGAAGAAGGAAAACATGGCAGGGAGGGAAGGAGGGATACATGGAAAGAAGGGAAGAAGGAAGACATGGGAGCTAAGGAAGGGGAGAGACACGGGGAGGGAAAGGAAGAAGATACAGAGAAGGAAGAAAGGAGAAAAAGACATAAGGGAGGAAGGATGGAAACATAGAAAGGAGGATAGAGAAAAGGAGGGATACATAGGACGGAGGGGAAGAAGGAAGACATAGGAAGGAGGAAAGAATCGAGAGAATTGGGAAAATGAGGGAGGGGGGGAATGACAGAGACATATGAAGGAGGAAAAGGAACGAGGAAAGGGGAAGAAAGAAAGATCGGAAACATGGAATAGGAGAGTGAGAGACATGAGAAAGAGGAAAGGAGGAAGACATAGGGAAGGGGATAAGAGAAAGAGAGAGAGAGAGAGAGAGATACCAAGGAAGGAGAGGATTACAAAGGAAGGAGGAAAGGAAGAAGTCATGATAAAGACGAAATTAGGGAGTCATCGGGAACAGGGAAATAGGGGGTGTAGGAAGGATAGGAGGAAAAAGATGGACGCTTGAGGGGGATAGGGAGTTCAAATTCCAATACATCCTTTTTCTCTTCAGATTCAGACAGAATAGTTGTCATAACCCCCCTCCTCCTCCCACCTGGGTGTCATCCCCCCCCCACCCTGGGGTGGGGGAAGAGGGGAGGGAGGACACTGTTAGAAATATCCAACACATCTTATTAGACATATCCGGGTGGGGCAAGTATTAGGAAATAATAATAATAAGAAGTAATAAATGAATATAACTTGTTAGGTAGACTGTCAAGGCGTGTCCAAACATAGTCGACCCGCCATCGATCGATGTAGATCCACATCGATTCACAATAAATTCACATCGTTCGACAGCCGTCGACTCTGTGTGGACACACCTTTATGATGTTGAGCACGCTATCCCTCTCTGTGTGCAGTGGGCAGTGGGAAATCCTTTGGGAAAATGAAAGTAAGTGTAGGTGGACATTTGAATTTTATGTGGGTAGATCGCAGTGTCCTTGGACAGAGCAAAGTTGCATTCAAGAACAGCCATGTAGGTGGACATTTGAATTTTATGTGGGTAGATCGCAGTGTCCTTGGACAGAGCAAAGTTGCATTCAAGAACAGCCATTTTTTTTTTTACTGATCATTGTACAAACACTTCCCAAGCACCCGGGGCTGGCTTTCTCCTGTCCTGCAATTCTTCTCGATAAGACCCTAGAATTTCCTGTTTCCTCTATCGAAGCTAAAAAAAAAAAAAAAATCTTTTATGAACGTCCATTTGACGTCCATAAAAGTTTGACTTCAGAGTAACTGTTTTTCCTTTGTAATATTACGTCACAATTTTTGTGAGGTGAGAAATTAAGTTTCCTCTGGATTAGGGAGCAGTCTCACCCAAAATTACATTACTTTCCTTCCTATAGGAAAGGAAAATAAAAAGAGAGAGACCGAGGGAGGGGAGGGGGGGTGATGGCCTTTGGTTGAAGTTTCTGAAGACTCAGTGGTCCCGTGGCGTAGACGCGTCCATTGTGAGAATTACCAACTGCATTACCGGGATGATGTGAGGAAGGAAAGGAGCCTGCTACTACTACAATATCCAAAAAGAGATAAGGAGGAGAAATGTCATAGCATAGAGTTTACCAGGGTTAAGATACCTGCCTACACTTTACACCATTTTATTGCACTTTTTTCTCCTATAAAATTTTTCCGTCTTGTAATCAAGTTTATTATCCTTACGTGAGATGCTCCTATTTCTAATCTTCTTCTCCTTGTTAGATCTTCCTCCCTCCTCTTTCGATTTTCTTCCTCGTAATTATTCTTGTCCGATATCCCTTCTCTCTCTCTCTCTCTCTCTCTCTCTCTCTCTCTCTCTCTCTCTCTCTCTCTCTCTCTCTCTCTCTCACTTTTTCATAGAGTGCCGTAAACCAAAAGAGAAAGAAAGGGAGAGGAGGGCCGGCGTCAGGAGAGAGGGAGGGAAGGAAAAGAAGGGAGAGAAATTTGAAGAAAATATTGGTACAGGGGCGTGGCTCGGGTGCTCTCTTTGAACTGAAAGAGAGAGAAAAAATTGCCAAATCAGAAAACTGATGGACACTAGTATGATCTAAAAAAAAAAAGATTAAATGCCAGCTTAATTAGTTTGGAAGGCAGCGCGCTTAAAGCACGTGGTTGCGGGTTCGATTTCCGCCCCGGGAATATCCTAAAGTTCCTTCTCGGAACGTCTGAGTTTTTCTACCTTGTTTTTCGGATCGACAAGAGTGACAAGACCTTCGCTTTTCTTTCTAATAATAAAGCGATTTAACTACAAGGTCATTCGCGTTGACTTCTAGTTCAAATTCAAGTTTTACTCTTGAAAAAGTAGAAAAGATCCTGTTGTTAATGTCCACACAACGAATAACATATAATAAATAATGAGAATAGATCTAATGAACTTACAATGATGGATTCCTTCGGTTTCTGATTTCCAGCTAAGAAGTTCAGGTTGGTACAGGGGCGTGGCTCGGGTGCTCTCTTTGAACTGAAAGAGAGAGAAAAAATTGCCAAATCAGAAAACTGATGGACACTAGTATGATTAAAAATAAAAAATAAAAAAAAACAAAGATTACTCGTAAATGCCAGCTTAATTAGTTTGGAAGGCAGCGCGCTTAAAGCACGTGGTGGCGGGTTCGATTTCCGCCCCGGGAATATCCTAAAGTTCCTTCTCGCAACGTCTGAGTTTTTCCTATCTTGTTTTTCGGATCGACAAGACCTTCGCTTTTCTTTCTAATAATAAAGCGCTTTAACTACAAGATCATTCGCGTTGACTTCTAGTTCAAATTCAAGTTTTACTCTTGATAAAGTAGAAAAGATCCTGTTGTTAATGCCCGCACAACGAATATCGTATAATTAATAAATAATGAGAATAGATCTAAAGAACTTACAATGATGGATTCCTTCGGTTTCTGATTCCCAGCTAAGAAGTTCAGATTATCGAATTTAACATTCTTACTCGGGTCCTGCTGAATTCTTTCAAGTTTCTTCTTCAGATTTTCATCTGAAACAAATTTCAATACATATTGGTAATAGAAAGCAAAAAAGGTTTAAATTCAATGTCTCTACAACGAACGTTGAAATGTACCACGTTACCGGGAATCGAATCCAGGACCTTCAGCGTGCAAAGCTTAGTGTGATACCCACTCGAGCAAGAAGGTTGCTTTAAAATACTCTTTTTGTTACGTACCTACTATCTATTCCCGTTGGTCTAGGGCACTCTAGGGGTATTATTAAAATATGGCGTTTGTTAAATAGGTAGATACTTACTCAAATTCAAATGCGTCATCTCCGCCAAATGTTGAATGAAGTTGGAGAATAAATCCTGAGGTGTCCTCCCGTATACTTCTCGCCATACTAACTCATCCAGGAACTGTTGAATAACTGACGTCTGCAGACTGACTAGTTTGGACTGAAAGAGAATGAGGCTTTGTTTCCCATTTATTTATTTTTCGTAATAATAATAATAAATAAAAAATAAGAAGAGGTTTGAAAAAGGGAACTGTGCCTGGTCTTATCGTCCCGCAATCAAGAGAAGAAGAAAATAAAGGACAGAATAGGAAAAATCCAGCCGTTTCAAAACGAACCTCATCTGTTAAAGATAAAGTACTCCGAAGGGAATTGAACCCGGAACCTAGTGATTAGAAGGCAGACGCGCTACAAAGGATCTGTTTAGGATAAAGTACTCCTGCGACGGGAATCGAACCCGGAACCTTTGAACAGAGGCTCTTTGAGTAATATCCCACCTGTAGCAAAGACAGCACTGTAGTTCTCAGATAGTGCATAACGTTGTGATTATGATGGGCTCCGGACAAGCTAAGGTTTTGATCTTGATACGAAGGACCTTCAATGACATTGGTAAATCCGAGCCCGATCAGAGCTTGCTTGCTAATGCTGGAGTCAATGAAGATTGTGGAGTCTAGCGGACAAGCTAAGGTTTTGATCTTGATACGAAGGACCTTCAATGACATTGGTAAATCCGAGCCCGATCAGAGCTTGCTTGCTAATGCTAGAGTCGATGAAGATTGTGGAGTCTAAATGTACCTGTGGGACATACAGATAGAATAGTTTCTAAACGGGATACTTTGTCAAGTAGCATAATAACTAGAGATACATTGTCCTCACTTGACTAGGGTATACCCTAGGCCCTAGGGTTAGTCAACTATACCCTAGTCAAGTAAAGACAAAGTATTCTAATTCATTCGCCAGGTATACAGACGGAAGTCAATAAGTTGTCTCTAACTCAGACTGTTCATTGTGAGGTTATGGTTATAGACAGGGCTAGACTAGGCTAAGCTTGAAAAAAGTGGCAGATTTTTTTCGTTTTATATTTTTAATTTTCTAGGTTTTTTAATAGAAAAAGAAATCGAGATAGAATAGTTTCTAAACGGGATACTTTGTCAAGTAGCATAATAACTAGAGATACATTGTCCTCACTTGACTAGGGTATACCCTAGGATTAGTCAAGTAAAGACAAAGTATTCTAATTCATTCGCCAGGTATACAGACGGAAGTCAATAAGTTGTCTCTAAGTTAGACTGTTCATTGTGAGGTTATGGTCATAGACAGGGCTAGACTAGGCTAAGCTTGAAAAAAGTGGCAGATTTTTTCGTTTTATATTTTTAATTTTCTAGCTTTTTTAATAGAAAAAGAAATCGTTGTCCTAAATTAAAGTTGTTGTTTTCAAATGCTCGGAGTTGACTATCAGGTCATTTTCCCTATACCTAAGGATACTTATATCTTCTTCTTTTTTGCTAACATACCCAGTCCAATAAACTCCGTAGGATGTGAATGCCATACTTCTGTTTCACCTTATTGTCCAGGGGTTCAAAAGCTTTGAGCTTAATATTGCTTGAATCCACTTCCATCACTCCCAGGACGTCTACTTTGGAAGTTTCATTCAGTCCAACACTCAACACAGCCACCTGTTGTAATGAAACAGAAATTTGAGATTAATAATGTTGAAATATTGAACTTTAGCATGTAGGTACCCAGGACGTCTACTTTGGAAGTTTCATTCAGTCCAACACTCAACACAGCCACCTGTTGTAATGAAACAGAAATTTGAGATTAATAATATTGAAATATTGAGCTTTAGCATGTAGGTGTTTCCAAGAAGTGACACCAAAGTCTTTTCCCTGGTTCTTCTAGGGGAGACAGATTCAAAGGTTTCTATTGCTATAACTACTTAAAAAAAAAGAAGAACTGTCACAACAGAGTTCTGTTAGGTGAAAGCTGGCTGATTGAATCTGCAACCTAGCACTTACAAGGTAAGTGCACTACCTTCCGAGCTAACTAGGCTGGAAATGCTGGCATATATGCTTACAAGGCAGGCACGCCACTTTCCAGGCTAACTGGCATCGAGCCAGCCTAGTTACCTTGCTGTTTAGCGCGTCTGCCTTGTAATCGAACATCGAACCCGCGGCCTAGCGGGTTCGATTTCCGCCTGGGGCGAATTTTATCCTGAACGGATAATGTTCGTTCTCGGAACGGCTGGATTTCTCCTATCCTGTCTTCCTTATCTCTTCGTTTTCGTACAGTTCCCTCCATCAGACCTCTTATATATAAAAAAGAGGTATTTATTTACCTTGAAGCACTGTTGAAATAAACATCACTGAGTTCAGAACAAAATGAGGTTTTATTTCAATGTAGTCGTGGACCCCGCAACATTGAGCTTTCCCTGTGGAGGCATTTCTTAAAAGTAGTGAATTTGTGACTAATGCTCAGAAGAAGTTTCGCACCCATTTAGATTTTCCACCCTTCTCATCCGATCTTAGTTCGTGCGACTTTTTTTTAATGGAAATATGTTAAAAACAAGGTGTATATTTGTTAAAAACAAGGTGTTAAAAACAAGGACTCCCATTTAGATTTTCCACCCTTCTCATCCGATCTTAGTTCGTGCGACTTTTTTTTAATGGAAATATGTTAAAAACAAGGTGTATATTTATTAGACAAGGACCCTGGATGAGTTAACGGGTGCTTTTTATCGAGAAATTCGTGCTATAGCCCAAAAAATGCTGGAGACTGTATGATATATTCGAAATTAGGGCGATGTTTCGGCTAGCGTTGTTTTCCACACCTGATCACCATCACAAACAAAATACCCAAAAAAAGTAAACCTCATTTTGTTATCTTTCATTTAAAATAAATAGCACTCTTTTATCTTGAAAATTGAACGTGTAGCATCATTTTAAAAACCGTCAGGTAACTCTGGACCACCCTGTACCTACCTCAATCCGTTCATTTTTGCCCCCCATGCGAGCAAACTTCTCCTGACTAGCAGAAATGCACACGGCTCGCATCAAGCCATAGAAATATTCCAAGTATTCCAGATCCACTCGTACCCAGTTGAGAACTTGGACTATTTGAGATTGGAACAGCCAATGATAGATGAGCTTGAGAATGGTGATGGGTGGGTGAGATTCACCTTCAAACAAGGAATAATAATAAACCTGTGGACAAACAAAGTATCACCAGAAATTTTAGAAGGGGTGTGACATGAAATTTAAGGTGAAAGCTCAGACTATTGATCAGGGTTAAACAGCCTTTTCAAGGGGTGGGCACAATCAGTCCAAACAAAAAATCTGGAGTGTGAACAAAAAATCTGCAACATCAAGTTGAAGGATAAAGAAAAGAATTGCTTTGTTGCCTAACATTTGGATAGTTTTTTTGTGCTTTTGATAAAATTTGGCAAAATTGTTCAACACATAGAGGGAATTTGGTCATCAGATTTTGGAACAAATTGGGTTTTTCTGGGGAGTTTTATTTCACCACTACTCCGGAAATGTTTGTTCAAATTTGATTAAATTTAGCTGACATAAAGACATTTGATCTTCAGATTTTGATCTTGAACAGCATCATTTTTCCTCAAAGTTAGGGTTGCCTTACACCTCAGCCACTTTGGGCTTTTTGTGCATAGCTCTTTTGTGTACAGATTTTGGCATCAATCAGATGCTATAGGTACTTACCGAGATCCATTTGGAAGGGCAACATTCACTGACCCACACAAACCCTCCACTGTGAGGAAATTTCTGAATGTTTGGATAGATCCCCAGCTTGTATGGGATTTGACGGCCCAGTTTATCTACATGCACCTGACACAACTGGTAGTTTCTGATTAGACCTTTCTCAAACAGCCACTCAGTGAACTTGTTTGGAGTCAAGATGATTGCATTTTTCACACTGATATCTGAAGATGAAAGAAAGAGATTCTGATTAGTCAGATGAATGACAAATTAAAATAGCACTGTTCCCTATTTACTGAAATGAACTTAGACACCTAACTGTGTTGAAAGGTGGAACAGATCCTTTTTTTTTGTATGTACCTACCTACTGTATTATCAAGTACTAGTCATAACATGCACTGGCATATATCCCATCCCACAGTTCCCATGGCACAGGGAAGGGTACCAGGCATTAGGGAACCCCAACAGGTCATATATGTATTATGAAGCCCCTAAGAGTAGTTAAGGATCCAGGGGACCCCAGGCAACAACTTCTGGAGGAACCCCCAAAAGAATATTGATCATAGGTCATAGGTGTACCCCACCCCTGCCCTAAGAGTAGTTAAGGATCCAGGGGACCCCAGGCAACAACTTCTGGAGGAACCCCCAAAAGAATATTGATCATAGGTGTAAGTAAAGATATGGATGATAAATGTGTTTGAAACTGACCTATTGCCATTTTTTCTTGTTTGTATCTTTCTTCACTGACATACTGACGTCCGAGATTTGGTTTTGGTACAAAATTCAAGGTGGATGGTGCAGAATCGCTCGAGGATTTGTTAGGAGGTACCATTTTCACTGAAAATAGAACAAGTTGGTTTGATTAGGCTTGAAATGATGTAATAGTAGATAATACACAAGAATATCATTTTCTACTTCACTACCATGCAAGTTAATTTTGGCAACTTCTCAGGAGAAAGTAAACACAGTGATTTAATTAAAGCTCTGAAGATATCTGCAGTGTTAAACTTTGTCCAATCTAGTACAATCACCACACTATGAGATCAAAGTTTTCAGTATACAATTTTACACTTAGCTAGTTTCTAGATCTCTTTATCTCTGTGTACTCTACCATAGTTTTTTATTGGATTTCACTGCTTTGTCTCTTCCTCAGTACCTCTCAAAGTCTCAAAAAGTGTTCCATTTTCTGGGCCTCAAAGGGCACATTGTATCTTTGTTGCATTCTCCTCTAACATAGAATTCACACACTGCTGTCATAGACTCTGAAAATGATGAGAATTTGAAGTTGTTAACAAACTTAGAATGATCATTGAAAACAAAGTTTAGTAAATATTTGGTGAGCCAACTATGTAGCATGCATTGTCTGCCTTGGAAGTTAACTTGCAAGATAGCATGCTTACCAATGACCATGCACTTTGCCCATTTTGGCTTGGGCATACTTTATCCTCCACAGATGAAGTTTGTGGGACATTGTGAACCTGGGAGTGAATAGAACTATTTTTGCTTGGGCAATCAATGTGTTGAGAGTGATAGGTACCCTGTAGGGTAAACAAAAAATACTCACTGTCCATTCCAGGAAATGGAGATGGTAGAATGTCATGTTGGTTTTCCAATGCTATTTCTATGTCAAACTTGATGTTCTCTACATTGGCGACTAGACACTCCATGATTGCGGGCTGTGCACACACTAACAAATGAGTTTGTTCTGCTGGAAATTTAGTAATCTTAGTACAAACTCAAGAAGATGGTTATCAACACTTTATGATAGGTTGGTTACAACCACAGTACACAGTAGGTAAGTAGTTCTATAGTTGGAAGTTGAAGCCTGCCTGCAGTATGTTCACAATCACTGTTCCACTTGGCTGCTATAGCATTTTATTTTCCATTTTCAACTTCTACTTCTGTACTTTGCAATCACTTGCACTGTTGCAGTTGCACTTGCGGATAATGCGGATTCCCTTTACTTTCTAGTTTCTAATTTTCTAAAAAAAAGTAATTTTTTTAAAACTTAAAAAACTTTGAAAGTTTGAACTTTCGCCGAACGAAACGAGGAAACGGAAACGACCGAGCGCAAAAAAAAATAAAATAAAAGTCATCACCTGAATAAAAATCACCCATGATCTTGCTGGAAATTTAGTAATCTTAGTACAAACTCAAGAAGATGGTTATCAACACTTTATGATAGGTTGGTTACAACCACAGTACACAGTACCACAGTAGGTAAGTAGTTCTAGTTGGAAGTTATTGAAGCCCGCAGTATGTTCACAATCACTGTTCCACTCGGCTGCTATAGCATTTTATTTTCCATTTTCAACTTCTGTACCTTGCAATCTCTTGCACTGTTGCAGCAGTTGCACTTGCGGATAATGCGGATTCCCTTTACTTTCTAATTTTCTAAAAAAATGAAAAAAGCAAAAAAGTCATTTTTTTAAAACTTAAAAAACTTTGAACTTTCGCCGAACGAACGAAACGACCAAGCACAAAAAAAAAAATCAAAATAAAAGTCATCACCTGAATAAAAATCACCCATGATCAGTCCAAGGAAAACGCTATCTAGCGGAAAAATTGGTAAACTTTTAACAGACCGAACGTGCGTCACGTCAGGCGGCGCGCTCGGTATTTGATCGAACGAAGTGATTTCAAAATTTTAACTTACCTAAGTTAAAACTTTAATGAACGATTCAAATTTTAAAACCTAGTAGGTACATAGTTAGAGTTAGGTATTTATTTGTCTGTATGTAATTAGTGTAATTAAGAATCATAATTAGTCTAACAACATTGTATATCATGTTGTCGAACGCTTTTTGTCGACTTTGATGAAGTTTGATACCTACCTACCTACAATTTTTTTGAAATTTTATTAAAGCTCATGCACGTTTCTTAACTCATTGACAGCCTACCAGCCTAGACCGCGGATTCGATTCCCGCCCAAGGTGGATTTTATCCTGATGGGTTAATTTTCGTTCTCGGAACGGCTGGCTCTCTCCTATCTTTCTCTCTTCCATCTCGGGACGATAAGACCTTAGTAGTTACAGTTCCCTCTGCCAAACTTGCTCTTGAAAAAAAAAAAAAAAAAAAAAAAAAAAGGGGGGGGAGAAGGTACCACCTTTTCCCATTTAAACCTGTAGTACACACATACGTGCGTGCGTGCGTACATACATACATACGTACACACGTACGTACATACATACATACGTACAGACCATGGGCTGAAAACCACTTTTTTGGAATCAGGGCACCCCGAAACGGATATTTCCACCCATTTCCCGATTTTGAAAATTTGGACCGATTGCAATACTTTCTCATTACCTTGTATAGGTTCCCTATACGTAAAGGTAATAGAAAGTAAAAATGGAATGAAAATATCTAAATTTGAAAATAGGTATAAGTACCTAAGCTGATACCTATTGAAAAATAGTGATAACAAAATGCGTAGATAGGTACCTATTCGATCTCTTTGAGCCCCTAACCCAAATCCCTATGGTAATAAGCTCACAGCGCGTCGTGCGATATTGGTAGATGACGTCATCACGGGAGTACAGTGTTGTCGCTAGGTATGATATCGGCGTGCTTGAGACTCTCATGTTCCGAGAGCTGTATCTCACGATCTAGTGAACGCATTTTCTTCGTTTTAGTCTCAATATTTTTTTTAATTTTTATAGTTTTTTCTGAGATAATAAAAAAAAATCATGAGAATCACCAATTTACCCATTTGCAACTGCTCCATTGAATGTGTGTACAAATCCGGTTTGCTAAAGAAAATACGCCAAGTTTTTTTTTTTTTTGATCACTTGATGCCTTGGTTATGAACAGGGCCATCGTAGGACATCGTGAGATAGCTGTCCCGGCGGCAATTTTTAAAATTCATTTTATATTTATTTTTGTTTGCTTTGTAATTTGCTTGTTTTTAATAGCTAATATAAATGAAAAGTATAATATAAACGTGCAAACTAAAGATAAAAAGTAAAAAATGAATTCAGATTGTACAAGTTGCGGAAAAAAAAATCAAAAATTCGAATTTCCCGCCAACTTTACACGCAAAAAGGCCGACGATGGCCTACGATGGCCCTGTTCATAACCACGGACTGCGGCACACTTTTCAAGAGCTGTTTCGCGGCACCCCCTCCCCTGCCAGCACACAAATGTTGATGAGAGTGAATACCTAGGTAGGATTTTTTTTTTTCTTCTTACTTTGGTCTACGGTCTTTCTTTATCTCATCAGTTTTGTGATCATTTTCTTATTTAAAAAAAATCCAAATCTCGCGGCACACAGTTTGAGAAGCACTGGCCGTTAAACCAAGCATAACGTATAGAAGAGGAACCAAGCATAACGTATAGAAGTGGGTCGACTCGACTTATGAACCAAGGGTCGACTCGGTTCTTCATTTCAATAAAAATCGACTCAAAAACGTAGTTCACATAACATCCGCTAGAGGTCAGAGGCATGCGCCTTATCAGATGTTTTGATTTTGATGCCAAATGCCATTTCCTGTTGTTTGTTTTATCATTTATCAGTTCCTTCTAAAGAGAAAATTTTCGTCGTGTTTTTTACATGAAACAAATGAAAAACGATGCTCAATTTTTGGTGCATGTAATATCGATAAAAAGGATTTAATGGAAAACAACATTTGGGATTGTAAAAATCAATGGTTGAATTTGATTTGAAAAACACTAAGTAGAAAATTATTTGCTGAATAAATTTCGGATAGAATAATAAAAGTGTTGAAAAAACTGATTTAAGTGGATGAAAAAAAGGTGACCAACTAAAAATGTAAAAGTTCGTAATCTGTAGCGTCCACACTACAGTAAGGCGATGTCTATCGACAGCGATCGACTTCGGTCGACTAGCTGAAGTGTGGACACACCTTGAGGCTGGAGAACGTCAGTCAAGTTTGATTACTTAAAATTTCATTATAATTTTGTACATTAATAAACATTTAAACGGATAGGTAGGTATATGTAATTGTACCAAATGTCATATCTGATCAGTCGAGTGAGGAAAATGGTCCACCAATCAGATACCTAGGTATACAAGAGTTAAATATTTTAAGTGACTCAAATGACTGAGGTCCCCAGCCTAAATCTAAAAAGAAAATCCTCATCACAATTTAAAATCCAGCACGAATGCACGAATAATAATAATAATTTAACAATATCTACCATATGTGGAAGGAATTTCCATATATCTCAGTTTTGTGCCGTGGAATTTCCAGGAGGCCTAGGGAATGAAGCCTTCTAGATTGAAGGTACTTAAGTCCAGGTCCCCTGGAAATATTGAGGCCCCTGTAATTTGAGAATATTGTACAACAGTAACAGCATGTGCAGTTTTTGTCGAATATCCAACCTCATCCAGTCCAGCCCGAGGTAATGTTCGGA
Source organism: Diaphorina citri (assembly GCF_000475195.1). Classification (NCBI taxonomy): domain Eukaryota; kingdom Metazoa; phylum Arthropoda; class Insecta; order Hemiptera; family Psyllidae; genus Diaphorina; species Diaphorina citri. The sequence goes on along the minus strand of NW_007377491.1, from coordinate 478,853 downwards.
TACTCGATCAAATTTTCGGAGGTTACAAATATGTATACCTAACACATGAGTTCTGTGCTAATTGAAGTGAGCATAAATCTCTTTGATTGCATTGTGAGCATAAATCTCTTTGTTTCTGTTCTTTATCTTCCCTCCCTCCCTCTCTCTCTCTCTCTATCTGCCTCTTCTTTTCTTTTCTACCTGTGGTTGGGTGGAAGAGCTCCTTCAGGGGAATCCTGCCACATAAAAGAAATCGTAAAAAAAAAAAAAAAATTGGGAATGCAGACTTGGCCTCAAATTTCTGATCTCACCACTTTTAAGGGCCGACATTTTTGGACAGGAACTTGGCCTTTTTTTTCACATTTGTGTTTTTGTGGGGGATCTCACTCCTTTTTCCTAAGTGTGTATTCACATCATTAGTAGGTACAGATTTCCTTATTACCTAGCCACAGTCGAACCTGTCTAAGTGGGAAACCTGGATAATTGGGAAAAAATCGTGGCCCCTTCATGGCAACCTCTCTAAGTAGGACACTTTTTAACTGGGAAACCTGGATAAGTGGGAAAAATTGTCGGTCCCCTGGATTCCCACTTAGACAGGTTCGACTGTATTTGCGACATATGGTCCAAATTTCGTGACATTATGGTCACTGCTCATTTGTGACAGCTCCTTTTTGTAGTAATTTTTCAGTGATGTGATTTCTGAACAAGTAGGTAGGTACCATTAATTTTAATAATATTTAATATAGGTTATAAAAATAAATTTATTGACTTACCAGCCATCACACCAAACTCGTACAGCTCCATTTTTTCCGTTAATCTCAGACATTATTTTACAAGTCTTCACTTAATAACTTACAATAACTATATTGACTTATACTATATCATATATCTCTACACAATATTACATTAATAAATAAAATCTTTCTTAACAATAAGTAATTAAAATTTAAAAATAATAATAATAATAATAATAATAATAATAATTAATAAACTTTCACAAAATTTATTACAACTGGAAAGATTGAAGTTAGAGGAAAGTAAATATCAGGAAAATAATAAATTGATTTATTTTATAATTTTAATTTATTGATGGAAAGATCAAGGAAGTAGGTAGGTATGTACCTAATAAACCCAAAGTGAAAACTTGTCATCCTTCTTAGGGCAAAGGGGAAAAAAATCTGGTGTGAACATCACACGACTTTCCTTATCCTATTGAATGATGCTTATTTGAGTATTATTTGAGTATTATTTTACCGTAACTTTTACCATATCTCTAACCGTTTAGTCAGTATACCTGAAAACCGCCAAAAAACAGTCAAAATCCTCCAAAAGCGGTTGAAATACCGCCAAGTGCAGCACCTATCTCAACTAAACGTTTTCTGTTGCATCTTTGTCACATTTGTGAACTACATACTAAATTTCAAGTCCCTAGCTCATACTGTTCCCAAGATATTGTTAAACTAGACCAAATCTTAACCAAAAGTTTTGTGTTGCATCCTTGTCACATTTGACAGCCACATACCAAATTTCAAGTCTCTAGCTCTTACCGTTCTCGAGATATTTTGGTTATTGAATTGGAAATTAATCAGTTTAAAAGAAAAGTATATAACAATTAAAAAAAGTCTATAATCACTTAATTACCTCAATAAATGGTCGAGTTATAGCAAATTAAAAATAAAAAAATCCTTAAGGGTGTCGATAACTGGGTGTTTTACCTTACAGACAGACAGACACACACAGACCAATGGCTGAAACTTTGGATTTAGGCTCTAGGGACCTCAAAACATGTTTTGGCATAAAAAACTGACCATCGAAAATTTGACCTGATTACATTACTTTCCTTCCTATAGGATAAGGAAAGTAAAAAAGCAGAAAACAGACAGACACACACAGACCAATGGCTGAAACTTTGGATTTAGGCTCTAGGGACCTCAAAACATGTTTTGGCATAAAAAACTGACCATTGAAAATTTGACCTGATTACATTACTTTCCTTCCTATAGGATAAGGAAAGTAAAAAAGCAGAAAAAAAATAAAATAATAATAAAAAGAAGAGAACAGAATAGGCCAGTGAAGATAATGAACCTTAGGTATATCTGTTAAAGATAGGGTTTGCCACATACAGGAATCAAACTCAAACCATCCGTTTTGCCCTGCATGGGAATCAAACCTAGGACCTAATGCTTATTAGGTAGGCTCACTACTTTCCATGCTAACTAAGCTGACCCAAGAGACATACATTTTGGGATTTTTTTTTTTTTAATGGTTTGACAGAGGGAACTGTAACTGCTATGGTCTTATAGTCCCAAAATCAAAGAGAGAAGGAAGACAGGTTAGGAGAAAGCCAGCCGTTCCGAGAACGAACATTATCCCATCAGGATAAAATCTGCCCCGGGCGGGAATCAAACTTGCGGCCTAGCACTTACAAGGCAGACGCACTACCAACTAAGCTAACTAGGCTGGCTCATTTTAAGATTGATATGGGTTTTACTGAGTAAGTTATAAACAGTTACTGAACCATTGGTAGGTAAGTACTAGGGATTAGAACAGTTTGAGGGGACATTATACCCATACCGTTGATAGAATTGGCAAAAAACTTGAAGAATGGTAGAAGAAAAATTTGGTTTATTTGGTGTATGACTATTTTAAGTCCTACTCAAAATAAAATTCACTGACACCCAAATTATAGGTGTGATTGGCACATACACAAAACAAATGAATGAAAAGAGGTGGTGATATCGCACTGTACAAAAGTTTCACAAGGGCGTCGGGATTATCAATCTTTTATTAAAAATTAAAAACACACACCACTGTCTGATGAGCTTGAGTTTTTAAAAAAATAAAAAAAAAAAAGTTATCAAAATAAATTAAAAATTCAAATTATTCTACTATCGACAGATCAAATTCATCAATGGAATGGAAATGATAATCCAAAAGTTACTTTCTCGCTTTGAGTTCATAGGTCGTCGCGACAAATTTCGAGATCAGAGCTCATTTGTGTGAGAAAATGTCTCTGTTGATATTCTAGCTTAGCTTTAAGATTCATTAAGTTAAAACCTCATGTAATTAGTACAATATCAACTTTCTTTGTCTTTTTTTTAATTTCAATGTTAGAAACTGAGTAGGGGCTTACAACCTAGATATTCCTAGGTTTAAACTCAGATCTAAAAGATAAATAACATCTTGATTGGCACAAGAAAACACATCAAATCACAAGGTAGAGTTCTCCAACTCTAGAAATTAATCAGCTGTCAAAAGCACACAGTCTTGTTTAAGCCAAGCTTTGCAACACCTGCCTAGCTCTTTCATAAACACTGCTGTCAGGTTCAGTCAGTTTCTTTTTTTCCTCTTCACTCGCTGATGTCCACTTTTCCATTGCTTCAACAACTTGAGAACATTTCTTATTGACTTCTTCTGGCAGCTTGATGGACTTGGTTGTCCCAATGTATTCAATCAGGATTTCGAAAATATCCTGTGGTATCTGAAATGAGAAAATAAAATAATTGATTTTCATATCTTGGAGAACTTCAGACTTCAATATTGTTAGGTATTTAATTTAGCCCTAATGATATTTCCTTTATCCCAGTCAATTTTGAGACCTCTGTTTGGGTACACCAAAACCTTATGTCTTATGTAATACACTAGAGCTTTTAGCATAATAGTTGGGGGATGGAAAAAAAAAAATAAATAAAAATAACAAAACAAAGCAGATACTCACCCTTGAAGAGTTAAACATGTGTTTAAGCAGCTTCCCTTGGACATTTTTGTTGAACTTCCATTTACTTGGCTCATTTTTCCACATTTTCAAATAATTGATTTGAACAATAGATCTGAACTTATCTAATTCTTCATTCTTCTTCTGTTTGGCCATTCTTTTTTCTTTCCTTGATTTTCGGTTTCTTTTATCTTTCTTTACACCTTCAACTACAGGTGGATCAATGAGTAGTCCTGCTTCTCTCAGTGCTCGCATTCTTCTTTTATATTGTTTCTTTGTTTCACCTGACTTTCTTGGAGGTTTCTTTGTAGTTGGAGTGTTCACGCCATCTCCGTCAGGTTCACTAGGAGATATTGATTCATTAGTACTGACATTCGCTTCATCTTTATTTTCATTTATCTCACTGTCTATCTTATTATCTTCACATTTATCATTTGTAATGCTTTGCTTCTTTTTCTTTTTGTCTTTCTTTGAAGTATTTTCTTCTGATTCATTTACACTTGCAACAGCCTCTGCTATACTTTCATTGATATCACTTCTGTCTTGGCTATTTTCAATTTTGTCATCATTTTTAATACTTTTCTCCTTCTTGTTTTTCTTCTTCTCTTTCTTTGGTGTGTTTTCTTCTGATTGAATATTTTTGCTCTGATTTTCATTAACTGTTTTCTCATTTTGGGATTTGACACTTTTTGTAGAGTTCTCTTTTACTTTTTCTTGCACAGCTTGTTCATGTTCTGTTTTCTTCTTTTTGACAATGGTTGAATCATTTTCAACCACTTCAGGTTGTAGTTTTCTTTTCTTTTCCATGGTTGATGATCTGAAAAAGGGAGAATAATTTTGGAAGGTTGAACAAATGACTAGAAGCATTTTTTTCCCAATGATCTAGTGTGTAAAATATTTCGATTATCTTAAGCCTGAATGCTTTTCACATTTGTTGGTCCCAAATCAAATTGTAATCTACACATTTTGACTTGACTTGATCTTGAACCAGCAATCCCTAGATCCAATTGCACTGATTGCTTTACACCACTGAGGTGGGTTTGTGTGTTTATCATAAATTAAGCCATTAACTTCTGGTTTCACTGGTTTTCAAACACAAAATTTCCAGTGCTTGCTATACGGAACTTTTAAAGAATAATAAACTTACCTACCTTGGTCTTCAACTAAGTATTGGAATGACTTAGCTTTCAGTTCGGGCAATTACTTGATAATCGTTTGAACAACTACTTCAAGTCATTTTGTATTAAAATATTGTAAAATAACTATATTTTACCCTTAAAAACAGTCAACTTTGCTATTTTTGAAGTTTCCTCTACTTTCTACTTCTTCATGCACCATGCACACACGTTGTGGGATTGCAGAAAAGTTCAAAATTCAAAATTTGAATTTTCGCGGCAAAAGGAAACGGGGCAGTTTATAAGCGCTTTTCACACGATCATGGATTATCAAGGACGCTTAAGAAGTGTGGATAACGCGATGTCAATAAAGTGGAGCTAAATCTGGATATTTCGTATCAGGTAGGAGGTAAGTAGGTATACCTACCTACTTATTTAAAATTATTATGTCATTAGTCCCAAAAGCAAAGGGAGCAGGAAGACAGGATAGGAGAAAAACGTGGTTCCGAGCCGTTCTGAGAACGAACCTTACCTATGTCTTTAGGATAAAATCCACCCCGGATGGGAATCGAACGCCATTTTGAATCAGGATGGAATGTGACAATTTTCAAGTAGCCTATGTCACCCTCAGTACTGTTCTTAACGACCACATTTTTTTTTTTTTTTTTATCAAAATCGGTCGAGCTGTCTTTCGGATCTAGATGTTAGTGGTTCGAATCCCGTGGCCTGCTTTACGAGACTCCTTCCTAAAGGCTTTTCCAATCTTCGTTGAGGCCCTTCCAATCTTCCTTAAGGTCCTTCCAATGTTCAACGCTATTTGCCAAATCAAACTTGTGCCACCACTTCAATATTTAGGAGGTAGACCAAAAAATTATTTTAAGAATGTAAATATAGAACGAATCATGTACAATTTTTAAATAAATTTGTTTCTTTATAAATAAAAATATATATATAAAATGTTTATACAAATAGATATCGGAATTATGCTTAGTTCATTGCGTGTAAAATATCTTCTATCTATTTAAATACAGAGTTTAATCTTCTAAATCTAAAACAATAATCATCAGGGCTAAAATTGCTAAAAAGAGTGGAGCATAGAGCTTTTTGCTCTCAGTTCTATGCGGTTTGAAGTCATAGATTTCCTCCAGTGATGGGCATCATCGATTATGCATAATCGATTAATCGATTATTTAAATAATCGGAATTAAAAAAAAATCATTTATGGCTTCATTTTTTAACATTTATGCTTTTAAATCCACTCTTCCCAACCTTTTTGAGAATCTTTGGCAGCGGATATCTTTGGACCTAATAGGTCTGTTTTTCATTCCGACGTGGGTGCGATGCGAACCCGACGCGTGTTTTTCATTCCACTTCCCCTACTTTAGTGTCAACGCTGTTTTTTTTTTTTTTTTTTTTTTTTTTTTTTTTTTTTTTTTTTTGCCTGTTCTTATTATTATTATTATTATTTTCAAATGTCACAGTAAGCTCCAGATTGTCGTTTTTTGAAATGGGATCAAAACTTTTCGAACTTTTCCACCGACCACTCCTCCCCCTTACCAAATGTCCTTTCAAACTTTCGGGTTATTTGTTATGCTGCCATTTCTTTTTTATCCTCTCTAAACTTTTACCAATACACTAATCCCAAATAGGTCGGTGTAGGTATTAGGACATTCAACTCTCAATTCGGAACAGAAAGAACTTGAATGAGAAATTGAACAGAAAGAACTTGAATGAGAAATTGAACAGAAAGAACTTGAATGAGAAATTGAACAGAAAGAACTTGAATGAGAAATTGAACAGAAAGAACTGGAATGAGAAATTTCCCAAACACCAACACGAAAAATATTCTACCTAACGTCACAATAACATAAATCTTTGAATATCTACTTCCTTCCTTCTTTCTTTCTCTTTCTCCCTCTCCATACTTCCTTACGCAATGTAAAAAATAAAATTACATTACTTTCCTTCCTATAGGATAAGGAAAGTAAAAATCGAAGTTTGTTTGAGGTTTGATAAAGGGAACTGTAACTGCTAAGGTCTTAACGAGGACCAGTTTGATGCAAGCACATAGTACTCCCATTACGGCAAAACAAATGGTCAAACTTCCAATTACCCGCCATGCTCGTCAGTGTTCAACCCAAAAGAACCTCCATGTTTCGCATAGCTCGACACCCGACACCCCAGCCATCGCGATGGCTTCTATTCCGTTACAACTTGACTGCCGTGTATTTTTTGTTTATGCAAAATGCAATGCAAAATTAGTGGAGATGTCATGATTACTTCGCGATTCGCGAGGATTAGGTAAATAAAGTCTGAAGTTTGGAATGAGAAGTTCTCATTAGACTTTGCATTTTCCAAAAGTCATGATGACGCAATATTGCAGGAAAAGAACTTTGAAAACAATGTTTGGATAAATATCAGGTAGGTACCTATATTAGTTTCTGTGACGTCAGAATATTGAAAATACATAGTTCTAATGTCTCAAGTTGTGTTCAGAAACAGTGCAAATTTTGCTTTCAAGTAGTTTTCTAGTTTTTACACTTTCTAGACCTCACCGAAAGCAATAGGGTAGGTAATTCTCTAGCCGCTCTAGCGTATAATTTCTTCCTAGTCTTCTCATCCCTTCTCTCCCCTTCTATAGTTTCTGTGACGTCAGAATATTGAAAATACATAGTTCTAATGTCTCAAGTTGTGTTCAGAAACAGTGCAAATTTTGCTTTCAAGTAGGTAGTTTTCAAGTATTACACTTTCTAGACCTCGCCGAAAGCAATAGGGTAGGAAATTCTCTAGCGTATAATTTCTTCCTAGTCTTCTCATCCCTTCTCTCCCCTTCTACTTTCCTTTCTATATCTCCCTCTCTGTTTCTCAAATGCCGCCAAGCGTTGCACCGGTCTTAACCAAAAGTTTCGTGTCGCATCCTTGTCACATTTGACATCTACATACCAAATTTCAAGTCTCTAGCTCTTACCGTTCTCGAGATATTTTGTTTACAGACAGACACACAGATACACACACGGACCAATGGCTGAAACTTTGGATTTAGGCTCTAGGGACCTCAAAACGTGTTTTGGCATCAAAAACTGACCATCGAAAATTTGACCCGATTACATTACTTTCCTTCCTATACGATAAGGAAAGTAAAAAATGGTGTTTTGGATTATTATTCTGAAATCCAATTTTATCTAGTGTAAGAGGCCCTGATAACTTTGGGGGGGCTTAAGCCCCCCAAGCCCCCCCCTATCGCCGCCTATGGTAATAATCTAATATATAATTTAAGGATGATCATTGCTAGAGATTACATATGTAAGGGTATTAATTTTGTCTCGTATTAATATAGAATTCATACAACCATTACAAGAATTTTCAAGCCGTTTGTCGGATGATGCGTAGGTATAATTCCGTACTGGGCTATTGATAAATAACAATATGTGGAAAATTACCATTGATAAATTACCTAATACTCATATCAACTTTGGCAATGATATTGTTCAAAGTTCAAACTACCTAGCTACCTATATCCACGAACGAAAGATGAAACCATCTTTCGCAAACCAGGAAATACATATTCAAACCATACTTACACAAATAACACGTAGTACATTTAGTCGAACACATTTTAATTCACAAAAAAGTTAACACTCGAAAAGTCGAATCAGCACAGGACAAAATAAAATCAAATCGTATCAAATGAAACACATTTTAAACAGAGAAAATTTCCAGCAGAAGAAAAGCTTGGCGAAAAATGAACTGAAGTCTGAAAAGCTTCGAGAAAATCAATGGGACTGCCACCATCACCAAAATGTCACGCGTGCGCTGTGGGCCGGCGCTGAAGACAGAAATGATGGGAGAGGAGACGGAGGGAGAAACAGGAAGAAGGAAAACATGGGAGGGAGGGAAGGAGGGATCCATGGAAAGAAGGGAAGAAGGAAGACATCGGAGCTAAGGAAGGGGAGAGACACGGGGAGGGAAAGGAAGAAGATACAAATGTCACGCGTGCGCTGTGGGCCGGCGCTGAAGACAGAAATGATGGGAGAGGAGACGGAGGGAGAAACAGGAAGAAGGAAAACATGGCAGGGAGGGAAGGAGGGATACATGGAAAGAAGGGAAGAAGGAAGACATGGGAGCTAAGGAAGGGGAGAGACACGGGGAGGGAAAGGAAGAAGATACGGAGAAGGAAGAAAGGAGAAAAAGACATAAGGGAGGAAGGATGGAAACATAGAAAGGAGGATAGAGAAAAGGAGGGATACATAGGACGGAGGGGAAGAAGGAAGACATAGGAAGGAGGAAAGAATCGAGAGAATTGGGAAAATGAGGGAGGGGGGGAATGACAGAGACATATGAAGGAGGAAAAGGAACGAGGAAAGGGGAAGAAAGAAAGATCGGAAACATGGAATAGGAGAGTGAGAGACATGAGAAAGAGGAAAGGAGGAAGACATAGGGAAGGGGATAAGAGAACATGGAATAGGAGAGTGAGAGACATGAGAAAGAGGAAAGGAGGAAGACATAGGGAAGGGGATAAGAGAAAGGGCTATAGCACGTTGTAATGCATCAGTTATCCTTGTAAGCGCTAGACCGCGGGATCGACTCCCACCCGAGGCGGATTTTATCCTGAACGGATAATGTTCGTTCTCGGAACGGCTGGCTTTCTCCTATCCTGTCTTCCTTCTCTCTTAGATTTCGGAACAATAAGACCTTAGCAGTTACAGTTCCCTAATTCAAACCTCTTTTTTAAAAAATATTTATTTAATCATATCGGATCAATGAAGTGAAGCACCGTTGTGCGTGGGACTACATGTGTTATTGGACATCTCGAGGCACTCTCAGCCTCGTGAAGATATTTGAGGAACTGGTTGAAATGCCAGCAAAAGGCGAAGTATAAAGGCCTGATGCGACCTGAGCAGTTAAAGGGCTGTCTCTTGAAAAAGAAAGAAAGAGAGAGAGAGCAAGAAGGAAGGAACCCTGCTGATATTCGCCCCTGCTGTGGCATTGATAAAAAAAAAACCCTCAACCTTGTGGTGACGTCACAAATTTTCTTTTTCCTCAAAAACTTCTGGTGGCGTTTATTTATATTTACCACAGGGAGGGCGGAAATACGGACTTTCCCTACACTTGAAAAAAGAAAAAATAACGAAAGTAAAGACTCCTTCGACACCTATTAACTGAAAGTTTCAGTCTGAAACTGTTTTTCGTAAAATAAAACTGAAAATTACGGGAGAAAAAGAGAACACAAGTGAATAAATTTCACTTAAATATCCTTAAGATGCAGAATATGCATACAACCACCTTCATAATATGTCTCTTCTTTTTTCTTCATCTCTAAATTGTTTCTTTCTTTCTCACTCATTCTCTCTTCCTCCCTCTCTCTCTCCTCTCTCTTAAATTGCAAAAGAGTGCGACATTTCTCTGCCCCGCCAAGTTATCATTCATACTAAAAGTGTAAAACAAGGAGAAATTCGAGATAATCATATACAAAGTAAGATATCGGTACTCTTTATTTACAATTGAGTAAGTAAGTACATTTTATTTACACTAATTTGTAGCTACTAAGTATGTAACAGATGACATGGCCATTCTGTAACACAATACCCTAAGCCCTACCGTTCCACTTGGGAAAATTCCACAAAAAAGTCCAGCCCCAGCCAAGAAATGAACTCCTTACCTCCGACTCAGGAATCGACGATGTTGCAACCGGGCGTCAAATTGATACTATAAATTGATTCATCACCATTTTTCCTTGCAGAGTGTATAGTTTTCATTGGAGATAGTTACTTGTACCATGACAACCAAAGGGTTTGTTCTAAAAAAGTGAGCTTAATTATTCGTGTCCAAATATGTATTTGATCCAAATAATGTCAGAGGCCAATGAGGTCATTAAACGCAATGTCTTACACGCAGAGAGAAACTTGAATCCTCTATTTTAGAGGAAACCCTGTTTGGCCAGCCTAGTTAGTTTGGAAGGTAGCGCGTCTGCCTTGTAGGGAATCGAACCCGCGACCTAGCGCCTACGAGATAGACGCGCTAAAGGGTAGGTAATAGCTATCTAGGCTTGAACAGATTTTTTTTTTTTTCTTTTAAAAAGATGAGTGCTTGACCACCGTTTTTATTTCGTCGCAATGAAACAACTGCTACATTAGACGCTTGTGATCTGGGGCCGTAGCAAGACCATCCCAGGGAATCGAACCCGCGACCTAGCGCCTACGAGATAGACGCGCTAAAGGGTAGGTAATAGCTATCTAGGCTTGAACAGATTTTTTTTTTCTTTCTTTTAAAAAGATGAGTGCTTGACCACCGTTTTTATTTCGTCGCAATGAAACAACTGCTACATTAGACGCTCGTGATCTGGGCCGTAGCAAGACCATCCCGCATTCCGTAGTTTGCCTCTCATCAGATGGGCGATAAGAGACAAACGATAAGTATCGATATGTATAGTTTATGCTGGTATGCTGATTATACCTACCTAACTAGATATATAATTGTCATTAATGTACCTACCTATCCATACCTATTCAGTATTGTTGGGTACAAATAAATAAAACAAAGGTAAAGATTACGCAGAAAAAGCACAAAAAGCCTCTGCAACCCCCCTAGCCTCCCCCTCTTTAACCTGAAGAACGTAAAATCGATACCGCATGCGTGCGTAAAATTCCCCCGCCAGAGATGACGTGAAAAGAGCATGTCCCGAAGAAAAATTACGAGGAGAGAGAAGGGATTTCGTATATTTTTCAGCAACGTAGAACTTTTCTAGACTCTAAAAAGCTCAGTATTGGAGCTCTTTCGTATCTTTCACTTTATCTAAAGTGAACTTTTCCATATCTTTGAAGTTTTTTCCGTACCTAAATTTACCAACGTGGAATTTTTGAGCCTAAAAAAAAGGCTTTTTTTAAGTTTCTTCGTATCTCGTTCCAATGTAGTGACAATTCGAGGTGTCTTTGGTGAAGAGGAATTCCTGGAGGTTTTTCACAATGAGGAAAATAAAAGCCTTTGGATTTGGTTTCAATGTTTTCCAAGTGCTGGTGTTGTATGTCCTCCCATCTCACTGTAAGTGCTACTTAGAATTGCCTATTTACCTAGGTATTTAAGCTAAAAACACTAAAGACTATAAGTATTCTCGAAGTACGAGTAATGCAATGCAGTGCTGTTATGTGTAATGTGTACTGAGACGGTATTTTCAGAGGTGCCATAGAAAATTGCCAGATCTCATGTCGCATTGTAATGTGATCCTATGCCTTACCATCTTGTTTCCTATCCTGCCTTGGTGGCGTAGTGGTCAAGACCCTCGCCTGATAAACAGGAGTGCGTGGATTCGATCCCAGCCGAGGCAAGGAATTTTATCCTCATTAAATATGAGAATTTGACCACATAGTAATAATTGACCTCTAAGGGTTAGGTGGTAGACAACGCCTCCAGTGTTAACTTCGCCTAGTGGTAACCTTCAACTCAAGAGTCCAATATGATTGTTATTATAATGGAGATCTAAGGGTTAGGTGGTAGAGAGCGCCTTAGGCATCAACCTTGCCTAGTGGTTACCTTCCGCTCAAGAGTCCATTATTATAATGGCGTGTACCATAGAAAATTGCCAAATCTTATGTCGCTTTGTCACATCGTGGGATCCTACCCTACCTCTCTGGTTTCGTATCCTACAAGCAGGACATATTATGTAGAGGTGCCATAGTTCATCCCGAGGCATGGCCAAACTTGTAAAAAAGGCATGGCCGAACGGGCTGCGCGCTCCCTATTAGCTGCATAGTTATCAAACTAAAAACATAAACGAAACTCAAAATGTAGGTCGAGAGCGAAACATTTCTCTCCCGCAGTCTCTGCACTCTGTGTATTTCTTATGGTGGAAATTTTAGCGATCAAAAATTGATCATATCTCAGGATCGGTTTAGATTTTCGCAAAATCTTATTGCACACCTAGACAATAAAAGGAAAATTCCTACCAAATTTCAGCTTTCTAGGTGTTGTGGTCCAGGAGATAGAGCGATCAGTGTGTGAATATGAAATGTGAATGAGTGAATGGATCTTGATTTTATAATATAAGATATCGTGGGATCCTACCTTACCATCTCGTTTCCTACAGGTAGCACAGCCGTGTCCACTATGACCGACATCAACGAGATCATCCTGAACAAGCAGCACAAAACCCCCAAGGCCCTGGAACACGGGAACCACCTGTACTGCTACAACTGTAACACCATGGACCACGGTACAGACTGCACCAACAATCAAACATTCCGCAAGTTCGAGTACAAGTGTCATGGGGAGAACAAGATCTGTATGGTAAGTCCTGACCCACCTCTGTGTTACAACTGTAACACGGGAACCACCTGTACTGTTACAACTGTAACACCATGGACCACGGTACAGACTGCACCAACAATCAAACATGGCACCTCAACTAGTACAAGTGTCATGGGGAGAACAAGATCTGTATGGTAAGTCCTGACCCACCTCTGTGTTACAACTGTAACACGGGAACCACCTGTACTGTTACAACTGTAACACCATGGACCACGGTACAGACTGCACCAACAATCAAACATGGCACCTCAACTTTTTTTTTCCTTCGATAAATTCGGCCCCTTCTTTATTTGATAAAGTCGGTCTCTTCTTTATTTGATAAAGTCGGTCTCTTCTTTATTTTCAGACGCAGAGGTATTCGTATACAACCAGTACGGAAAATTCCACGTCCGCCGTCAACTTGTGGCTTCTCAAACGAAACTGTACCAAGAAATGTGAGCCAGGCTGTATTGTGATAGGTACGTTTGAAAATTTGCCCCGTTCTAATGACTTCGACAAAAGACAGCTCCCACCTCCCACACAGCATTTTTTAGCTAATGTTATAATATTAAAAATGTATACAAAACCATCGCCCTCGCTACTCAGTTCATAGCTTCAGGTTCCGCCATATTGTAATTGTATTGAGGGAAATGAAAAAAATGTTTCGTAATTTCTCCTCTAGATGTCGTCATGTTTGTGGAATTTCCACATTTTACCCCCACTCCTGACGTGACGCAGAGTGAACGTCAAGTTGACGCCGCATTGATGCGGCGTAGGAATGAAAAACAGACCTAATGACAACTTTTTTTTTTACTCCCGGTCACATTGATGACGTCATCTAATCTACTAACGGTTTTTTTCCAATAAATAGCAGTTTTTTTTTTAGCCTGAAATAATCATAATCGTTTGATCGATTATGAAAAATATTCGTAATCGATTATGAAAAATGATCGAAACTGCCCATCACTAATTTCCTCTACCTACTCGATGCTCTATACACTATACTCCACTGTATTATACACTATAGTGTATTATAATTTATACACTATACTCCACTCTGTTTTAGCCGATGTTAAATAATAATAATACTTGCCATATTCAAAGAGATGCGACAGAAAAACTCAAAAGAAGAAAGGAAAGAGTGCGAGAGAGATGGAAGAAGGTTGGATCTGGTTGGAGCTATGGCATGGCCAAAGCTCCTTTGAAGACGCTTCTATTCATTAGCATGGTTTGGCTAGGGTCGGGACTCCGTCATGGATAACTCATAACGAAAAGGACCCTCTGTTCTTCTCCCCTGGAGAAGCTCATCAAAGTCCCACATACAGAGACTCCACTTTGCCCACTGCCATGGCCTTATTTAATAAACATAATTCAGCTCTGGATTTCGCAGATATAAGGAAAATATCTTTGAGAGAGAGAGAGAGAGAGAGAGAGAGAGAGAGGGAGGGAGGGAGGGAGGGAGAGAGGGAGAGAGGGAGAGAAAGGGAGAGAGAGGGAGAGAAAGGGAGAGAGAGGGAGAGAAAGGGAGAGAGAAAGAGGGAGGGAGAGGGAGAGAGAGAGAGAGGGAAAATGGCAGTTGAGACGTTCTATGGGAAAAAACTAATAATTTGGTGTCTTTAAAGTAGAAAGGTAATTAAAATAGGGGGGGTTGGGATCGAAAAATAAAATTGACTTCGGACAATGGGCACATAACACATATTCAAACGGAACATCGGGCGTAAAGTCAACCAAAAAAAAAAAAAAAAAAAAAAAAATCGACCTGTACCATGTTTCAGGCGAGCGCACCAAACTGTACGCCTGCACCCAATGCTGCACCACCAACTTCTGCAACATCGGCAAGGGAGCCGCCCTATCTGACCACAATATAGGACCCCTCGCCCAACTGTCCGCCCTGATTCTCTATACCGTGGTGACCCGAGTTATCAACCCGTCCGATATTTGGGTCGGCTGGAGTTGGACCTTATGATCCAACGATGTGACGGGACGTCAACTTTCGTAAACTTGAGTATCTTGCGATAATCACTTCCTTTGATCTTTCCGTTTAAAGCTTTAAACTCGACTAGTGGTTGACCCGCCCTTTATACGGGATCAGTGCGGTGTAAGAGGCATGACTTTGAAGCGCCGCCATTTTGAATCAGGATGGAATGTGACAATTTTCAAGTAGCCTATGTCACCCTCAGTACTGTTCTTAACGACCACATTTTTTTTTTAGACAGACACCGAAGCGAATACAATAGTCCGTCCCTTATACCTTTTTATTACTATTGTAATAATAAAGGAAGGACGGACTAAAAAGCTTGCAGCGGGGCTTGCCCTGAATCGGCTTTATGGAATTGCGGCTCTGGAAGGTAAGGTTAGTAACCACCCTTGTCAGGAACCGGTTCCAACCACTTCCCGAAAGATTGATGTCGAAAAGTAGTTATGGTTCATTGACCTATGGATGAAATCTAAGGAAGTTGCAACATTCCTTGGCTCGATATCCAATTGATTGGATTTTGCCCATCGCTACAACAATAACTCCCCGAAAGGAAAATACACCTTCCGTGCGTTTTTTTTTAGACCAACCGCTTCAAATCGTTTATAATCGCTGGGTATTAAAACACACGGCTCATCTTCTCTTACCTCATTGGTCACATCACACAAGACCGCTACTATCTAAGCGGCGCGCTCGGGAACAGCGTCTCATAGGCGGGCGGCAAATCCTTCTCCTCCTGGGGCGCCGGGGCGGCATTCAGCGGCGTACAACTAGGCGGCCGAGGCGCCTCCTCTATTATCGTCAGCTCCGCGAGATGTCGGGGCGGTTTGGGCGAGCACAGGAAACCGCAATAGTGGAACGTCCAGAAGAAGATAATGAGTACGAACACCATGGTGAAAATGCCGGCGACGGCACCCAGCAGGACTTTCGTTCCAAGACCGGTCGCTATGCCTTTGTGATCTGAGGAGAAGAGGTGAAAATCATTACTATTATTTTTTTAACAGGTTTGATAGAGGGAACTGTGACTGCTAGGGTCTTATCGTCCCGAAATAGAAGAGAGAAGACAAATTGAATTTAACTGTTTAACTTCGAGAGAGAAATTATAATTAAATAACGCATTTTTTTTTTTTCAATATGAGTGTTTCACCGCCGTTATTATTTTGTAGCAATTACACAACTGCATCATTAGACTCATGTAACCAGTGTCGTAGCATGCCCATCCCGTAGTATGTCTCTCATCAGATGGGCGATGCGATTGAATGAAATGAGTGCAATTTTTTGTTGATGATGGGACTCGAACCCAGGACCTTCTGCATGGCAAGCAAGCGCGTTACCACTAGGCTAACCGTATTGGCTAGTTGAACTGAATGAACATGATGAGTTATGGTTAGTCAATCTCAGTGATTAGCTCATTGTTGTTATAATCAGAGCCCATGGGAGCACAGTCCAGTCATTCAAAATTAAATTGATAAATAATCATGTTCCTTTTTTTACTTTTAGGTAATTTTTTTTTTTACAAGATTTTTTTTTTTCTTTTCATAGAAAAATATGACTGCACTCTTCTGAGTCCATCTCTACAATAAATTCCTAATTTTATCAGTCTAATCTGAAGTTGCAAAGGTATGAACTATGAATAATACAACTATGATGTCTATGGCTCACCATTTGAGTCACTGCCGCATAGATTCTCATCCGTGCACTCAACAAACGGACAGTTGATGATGCTGTCCTCAAAATACTCTCGCCAAATACATATCGGACCTCCACACTTCCTATATGAACCCATGTCATATTTACAATCTAGAAAAAATGAGAAAATAAGAAAATATACTTATTATTAATTCCATTCATATTAGACAGACACCCAAAATGGTTAATTGCCAAAACCAAAAGAGAAAATATACAATAACATCCCAATTAAGATGTGAAAAAAAAACACAACCTACGTGGCCAAGTGCAGGCTTACACACCAGAGGCCCTGGGTTTAATTCCCAGGAGAGAAGTTTTTTTTTTTTTGCTGTGTGCTAGCAAATTTAATTGCATTCTACTTTGTGAGGATAACTGAGTAGCTATAAACAGCAAATGCTGGTGTCATTATTAGACCAAATTTACTGAAATCCTTCCAATCTTATTTTTTTTTCTTTTCAAATGTTCAGATAGGGTCAGCGTTTTTTATCAGCCTCTCAATAAGCCCTAGGGTGACTGATTTAGGCTGACATTTAGTTTGGTAAACAACATTTTTACAAATGAATGCTCTTTGCACTCAACCTTTGCTACTTCTTTAGCAAGGGAAATTTCAGGCTGCTTCACTAAGCTCTTAGTAAATAATACAACTCACTCTGGAATGATGTGAAAGCTATTTCCAACCTCAGATTATCACTCGGCTGAATAGGTTGAGATCCAATGTGAATTTTAACATCTACTAATCCATTGGGATCCACATATGTGTTTTGCCCAATCAGTGAGTCTTCGTAGAACACATCAACACCTTTGCCTTCACTAGCAGGCAGGTTTTTGCCATCTCTCCCACTCAAGTTGACTTCACCACAGAATGGTTCACTCCACTTTTTGCTGTTGGCCAATTCAATGTTGAATTGGGAGAGAATAGTTTTGTCAGCTGGAGAGAACTGAAAGATGAAGGAAGAGGAATTGTTTATAACAAACAGATGGGCCTAGATTTTATTGTTTTAGTTTATTATTCATCCAACAACAGTTCCCATAAGATCAACTGTTTTACAACCAAACAAACTCCCACTGAATTTAACCCAACAAAATCCCATTGAATTCAACATCCCAACAAGTTTCCTTTGGAACCAACCACACCTTGAGGCCACACAACTGAAGAAGTAGCTTTGCAATTTGCAAATTGAAAGCTGATCCCATTTTGGCAGCAAAATGTTTGACCACTTGCTTGGTAAATAAGACACTGTACCATCAAAAGAAATTGAACTCAGGATTGACAGTATTTTTATTTTCTTTACCTGTACAAAGTCAATGCAAGAAGCATTGTGTCCTTCAGTCCGGTTGGTTCTAAATTTCATTTTCTGTATGACAGCAATCACACCTGCACTGCCTCCTCGTACGGTGAACAAACAGTCCCAGGCATGTTTCCCTTGCTGTTGTTGTTGGTGTTGTTGTTGTTGTTGTTGTTGTTGTTGTTGTTGTTGTTGTTGTTGTTGTTGTTGTTGTTGTTGTTGTTGTTGTTGTTGGTGTTGGTGTTGTTGGTGTTGTTGTAGTTGGTGTTGTTGTTAATGGAGGGGAAGAGGAGGAGGAGGAGGAGGAAATAAGGCGATCAGGTGAGAGAAAATTGTTTGTCCACCACTGTTGTTGGTGTCGTTGTTGTTGTTGGTGTGGTGTTGTTGTTGTTTTGTTGTTCGTGTTGTTTTTGGAGGAAAATTCGGCGCGGCGATAGAAAGAAACAGGTGGATAGGGATTTAGGGATTCATAGTACCGTAGGAAATTGACGGATTCTCCTTTTGTATCGTTAATATCTCCGTTAATAATGATTTCTCAGAAAATTCAAGATAATGGAATTAAAGAGGAACAGTCCCAGGCATGTTTCCCTGATAGCCCTTTTAGAAAGTTTTCTCGAATGATGATGCCAGATTTATTTTCATACCCCAAGTTGAGAATCCGTTTATCAAAGAGTATAGAACACACATTGTCATTCTCTAACAAATCTGGAAGAGATAAATGAAAGGAAGTGGTTCAGTAAGTAAGTATATGGTTCATATTTAGATTTTCAGTGTGAGAAAAGACCTAATAATTTTTTGAATTACTCAAAAAGTAAATCAAGACAACAGGTCTATTGACTTGAGAAATAATCATCATACATTTAGAATAAACTTAAATTGTAGCATTCAATCATTTGATTAGGCAATATGATTAGTTACAAAGTTCAATATGAAACAATCAGGTTTCTTAGTTTTAAATCAAGATTGTGGTTTCAGCCATAAATAGAACCAGATGGGTTGTACCCATTTCTTTGTGTAGGTACCAAACCTCTGAGGTCATCCAGAATGAGACATCTAGTTGACAAACATGCTTATTTACTTATTGAGTTAGAGAGAAATAGATAATGGATGTATGAAGACTACTCTTATTGCAGATAAGGTTAAAACTAAAGTAAATAGACAGATGGACTTACATTCAGTGTACAAGTAGCCCTGTTTCACTATTGAGCAAATGATTACATAGAAGAAAATCACACTTCCCTTATTCATAGCTGGTTTTATGAGTTCAGTTTTTACTACATATCATGCTACAGCCACTTTTATGCAGCAGAAAACATGTAAAATACACTGAGATGAATCATTTAAAAGGAAAACCCAAGAAAATCCAGGAAAATGAAAAATGATAAAAGTTTCAAACACCAGAACACCTTGGTGTTTTTTTGTTTACAATTTTCTTTCACGCTGTTGCCAAATGTACTCCCGATGGGCAGTCCAAAATGAGGTGCGTAAGACGCGTTTACAAGTAGGTACCTTAATGCTTCATTAGATTTTTTAAAATTAACAAATTTAGAAACAAAAAAAAATATATACCTACGTCAATAAAATGGCTAGAGAAGAAAAATAGCTTACTTTTAATATAAAAAAGTAAAAATGTAAAATTCATCCTGGCTCAAAACAGCCACAATTTTCGAGTCAAAAAACCAGATTGTCAAATTTTGTGAATCATCCTGTATAATGTAGGTACGCAGGAATGCATAATCAAACCAAAAAACACGGCGCATTAAAATTGTACATTTGGCAACAATGCAACACGACAAAAATCCAAAAATGTCAAAAATGCAAAAGTTCCAATTTCCAAAAGTGTTTCATCTTTGATTTGATAAATTAATATGACATTTTTTCCGAGTGATAAGTAATATCTTGATCTTCTGATAAAATCCTTTTCCGATTCAAACTTCTTGTACAGAATAAATCATCCCATTGATATAATTTACAGTTCATTTCTTCAACCCAAGTTCAACCTTATCTAGTACCTACCTTTTTCAGCCCACTTTCTAATCAGTAATCATGAAACTTCCCTGTCTTTTTGAAGTTCACCAATGAAATCAGCATGTGAATTCCCATTTCTAGAAGCTACATGGGCCCAACATCTCTCCGACAATAACACTGCAAAATGAATGATGATTTCTTATCTCAAAAAACAGATCCAAACCAAAATACATCCAAAGGTCACAACTACAAACTCAATATCAAGAAATGGATCTGTCTCCACGGATAACTTTCAACAGTTCACCGAGGAATCCATCAGGACTGGACCTCTGAGTAATTTTGTTTTCAAAGAAAAACGTAAGCTCCTAAACCAATAATACCTACCTTTGTAGCTCCATATGAAGCAGACATTTCTCTTTCACTCTCTGAACACTAGAGTCTGCAAAATGCACAGGGACTTACTTATTAACAGTAGCTTGGTACTTGTACACCCACATAAACCTCTGATTCAGTAGTCTTGTTTGAAATGGTAATTATGCAGAAGTCACATCCGTGGAAAAGAAAAGCTCCTTTTTGTATTCAACCTAACCCTATAATAACACAAATCACTGCTCTAATTGTGAAAACTCCTTCTTGCATTTATCCTAACCCTATAATAACACTGGTCACTGCTCATTTGTGCCAGTTCCTTTGGTTCCTCCACGGACGTGACTTCTGCACAAGTACCGTTTGAAATAAGTACACTTTGGGCTTAACAGGTTAGAGAGAGAGAGAAAAAAAAATAATAATAGCTCACCCCTAAAGGGGATTTAGCTAGAAAGATCATTGGAATTCTTATTTATCTCTTATGGCCGGATCCATAAAGCTAGTTTAAACTCAGTTTAAGTTTACCTCTCGGATTAAGCAGTACGAACAATTTCTTTTTCAGATGGATACTTCCCCAAAAACATTTGAGTTGAGGTCCTCGCACAACTTGTCCCATTTTCTCTTTTTCGAATTATTTATTTCGATTCTCAACTCCTTCTGGTTGTAGGTACCTGGGTAATATAGGTACCTCCCTACTTCTAGTACTTCCCACCTATATTTATCTACAATATAGGTACAGTGAAACTCATTGTAGGCAGTATAGGTAACTAAAATACCTTTTTACCTACATGCTACAACATTCAGTAAAAACTAATTTAAATTCAAAGCATGTTCTGACGGATGAATAGTAACATGAGTGTTCTGTGTTCAATGGAAAAAGATAAAGATTTCAGCGGAATGTTAGGTGTTGCGTGGAATCGGAATCTTACACAGCTATGAAAAAAAATCTGGTGTGAACATCTCACGACTTTCCTTATCCTATTGAATGGTGCTTATTTGGGCGTTCTGTTGTAACATTTACAATATCTCTAATCGTTTAGTCAATATAGCTAAAACCGCCAAAAACGGTCGAAACCCGCCAAAAAGCGGTCAAAATACCGCCAACCGCAGCACCTATTTTAACCAAACGTTTTGTGTTGCATCTTTGTCACATTTGTGAACTACATACCAAATTTCAAGTCTTTAGCTTATCCCGTTCCCGAGATATTGTTAAATTACACCGAAAACCGCATCCAAACCAAAATACATCCAAAGGTCACAACTACAAACTCAATATCAAGAAATGGATCTGTCTCCACGGATAACTTTCAACAGTTCACTGAGGAATCCATCAGGACTGGGCCTCTGAGTAATTTTGTTTTCAAAGAAAAATGTAAGCTCCTAAACTAATAATACCTACCTTTGTAGCTCCACATGAAGCAGACATTTCACTGACTAATATCTCTGAACACTAGAGTCTGCAAAAAGCACAGAGACTTACTTATTAACAGTAGCTTGGTACTTGTACACCCACATAAACCTCTGATTCAGTAGTCTTGTTTGAAATGGTAATTATGCAGAAGTCATGTCCGTGGAAAAGAAAAGCTCCTTTTTGTATTCAACCTAACCCTATAATAACACAAATCACTGCTCTAATTGTGAAAACTCCTTCTTGCATTTA
>NW_007377491.1:447036-456685 GCF_000475195.1 Diaphorina citri | reverse complement strand
TTCCCCTTTTTTTTTTTTTTTTTTGCCAAAGGAAATCCTCCATTAAAAAAAAAAAAAAAAAAAAAAAAAAAAAAAACTAATTTGTGCTTGGTATCTGCTTTCAGATAAGAAGAATTTAGGTTTAGAATGTGATATATCGGAAGTTTGGAATCTGTGCAAGGAAGAAGAATCTCAAGGACGGCTGAACATTCCTGATTCACTACACCGAGAGATGTGTGCGACTGGTCATACATTGACTCGGACACATGCTGAGCCTCTGTACAATGCCATTCTACAGAGCTTAGAAGTGTAAGTCTTTTTTTTTTTACCTTAGCAACCTCTGTGTCTGACTGGGTATCATACTAGGCTTGCACACTGGAGGTCCCATGTTCGATTCCCAGTAGGGTCAAAGTTTTTTCAGCTCTGTACCTACATGGAGTTCGGGTGCTCTCAGCCTTGTGAGGACAAGTGAGTAACTACTTAAATTGACTAGTGACCAGGCAACTGGTCATACATTGACTCGGACACATGCTGAGCCTCTGTACAATGCCATTCTACAGAGCTTAGAAGTGTAAGTCTTTTTTTTTTACCTTAGCAACCTCTGTGTCTGACTGGGTATCATACTAGGCTTGCACACTGGAGGTCCCAGGTTTGATTCCCAATAGGGTCAAAGTTTTTTCAGCTCTGTACCTACATGGAGTTTGGGTGCACTCAGCCTTGTGAGGACAAGTGAGTAACTACTTAAATTGACTATGGCAGCATTACCAGTTTACCAGTGTAAATTGATGATACAAATAAATGAAAATTAATAGTAAAGGAGGCACTTAGTAATGTTGTGATACCCACAAAAGTTGTGAAAAAGCTCTCTGCTTTACCACAAAGATTCATGATTTGATTTGTTTTCTTCCAGATTATGGGCTGACTTCCTGAAATCCGAGTGCTATTGTAAATACCAGGTAGAAATACTCACCAGTGATCATGTGACTTTGGCGGATATTCTGTTCCATCCTACAGGCATGTCATATTTCATGGAGGTAAATATACAGAAGTATGAGTAGTAGTCCTTTTCTGTCTGGCTGGGGGGAATTTAACAGGGAGGATACCAGCCTGAAATTTCCCTTGCCAAAGAAAAAGCAAAAGTTGAGTGTCATCCACTTGTAAAATTTGTAGAATACTCACCAGTGATCATGTGACTTTGGCGGATATTCTGTTCCATCCTACAGGCATGTCATATTTCATGGAGGTAAATATACAGAAGAACAGAAGTATGAGTAGTAGTCCTTTTCTGTCTGGCTGGGGGGAATTTAACAGGAAGGATACCAGCCTGAAATTTCCCTTGCCAAAAAAAAAGCAAAAGTTGAGTGTGAAGGGCATCCACTCGTAAAATTTGTAGCCAAAACCAAGTGTCAGCCCAAAGCAATCACCCTAGTTAGGGCTAATTGAGAGGCTGACAAAAAACACCAACCCCGTCTGTACACGGGAGAAGGTGAAGAAAAAGAAGATTAGCAGTCCTCCTTGAACTCAAGTTATCTTCTTAGAAATCTCACTTGCATTCAAATTGGTAATCACAATATTCGTTTGACCTCCGAAGTAGTTTAAGGGTGATTGAACCATCAAATAGGTACTTACTTATATTACAATTACAATACATACCAGATATACAACACTTAATACTAATACCTACCAGAGATATTGTTATCAAAACAAACTCCCAGTACAGTACTTGTCACTTTTCCTATACAGACTGCTATAGTGTTATAGCCTGCTATAATTATATGTACATGTGATGGTATTTTACTTACAGAATACCTGTAGTATCTAGTACTTGAGATTTTCGTTGCAGTTTTTAGCTAAATTTTTAGTTTTGCTTTGATTTTGTGTGATGTCGGGCGTCGTCAAGTCGTTTATTATTTTTCGCTAGTAGATAGGTAGGTACATTTTTTGAAATCAGTTCCAAGTGTTGACAATTTTGCATTTAGTTTTGAAATCAGTTCCAAGTGTTGACAATTTTGCATTTAGTTTTGAAATCAGTTCGAAGTGTTGACAATTTTGCATTTAGTTTGCTTCTTTGTCCGTTTGTTTGATCCGCACTTTAAGCAAGACTTGAGTTTAACAATATGTGCTAGGTTTTGTAAACAAATGTATTGAACAAGACAGTGACATTGGAAATAAACCTAAACAATAGCGGGTTTTGATTGTGACATTGGTCTGTAGAAATTTACTTAAATAATAGTTTTAAAACAAGGAAACGACCAAACTTAATCAGTTACTGTGTAAGAATTGTAAACAACCCTAAAATTAGACACAGCAGACAATGAACTATTTGTGTGATGTTATTTTGGACACACATTTAGGGCTAAAAGGATTTAAGGCTAAAAAAAGGGAATGCCGACCCCAAAAGAAATTGGGATGATGTCAAAGTGAAAGAAGGAGAAAGCTAGGAGTTAAGAGCGTCTGCCTTGTAAGTGTTAGGTCGCGGGTTCGATTCCTGCCCGGGGCGGATTTTATCCTGAAGGGATAAGGTTCGTTCTCGGAACGGCTGACTTCCTCCTATCCTGTCTTCGTTCTCTCTTCGATTTCGGGACTTAAAGACCCTAGCAGTTACAGTTTCTTCTATTAAACCTCTTGAAAAAAAAAGAGAGAAAGAAATGGTATCGATTGTGGGAGTAAATTTGTGTGTGGAGCTGCAGAATTCGTGGTAATGCTACTTCAGTTAGCTAACAGCTAGCTTTTTGCTTTCCTCCTTCAATTATTGTTTCATTATCATGCTATTATGTTTGTCTCTCTACTAAACCTAAAAGAAAAATAAGAAGGAAGTAGGGGATGTTGAAAATAAAAATGGAAGAAATCTGACTCTTTTTCGTTGGGAGAAATTAGAATAACTAACTATAGGTATATTTTCCAGGGGTGGCCATAACGTGGATCGCGAGCCGCATACGGCTCTTTAATCACGGTTTACAGTTGTTGAAAAACGTCCGGAGCTGAAGATTAGAATTTTCATTCTGAAGATTGTAGAAAAATTTTTTCATGAATAGGTTGAGATCCAATGTGAATTTTAACATCTACTAATCCATTGGGATCCACATATGTGTTTTGCCCAATCAGTGAGTCTTCGTGGAACACATCAACACCTTTGCCTTCACTAGCAGGCAGGTTTTTGCCACCTCTCCCACTCAAGTTGACTTCACCACAGAATGGTTCACTCCACTTTTTGCTGTTGGCCAATTCAATGTTGAATTGGGAGAGAATAGTTTTGTCAGCTGGAGAGAACTGAAAGATGAAGGAAGAGGAATTGTTTATAACAAACAGATGGGCCTAGATTTTATTGTTTTAGTTTATTATTCATCCAACAACAGTTCCCATAAGATCAACTGTTTTACAACCAAACAAACTCCCACTGAATTTAACCCAACAAAATCCCATTGAATTCAACATCCCAACAAGTTTCCTTTGGAACCAACCACACCTTGAGGCCACACAACTGAAGAAGTAGCTTTGCAATTTGCAAATTGAAAGCTGATCCCATTTTGGCAGCAAAATGTTTGACCACTTGCTTGGTAAATAAGACACTGTACCATCAAAAGAAATTGAACCACACCTTGAGGCCACACAACTGAAGAAGTAGCTTTGCAATTTGCAAATTGAAAGCTGATCCCATTTTGGCAGCAAAATGTTTGACCATTTGCTTGGTAAATAAGACACTGTACCATCAAAAGAAATTGAAGTCAGGATTGACAGTATTTTTATTTTCTTTACCTGTACAAAGTCAATGCAAGAAGCATTGTGTCCTTCAGTCCGGTTGGTTCTAAATTTCATTTGCTGTATGACAGCAATCACACCCACTTGAGTTTAACAATATGTGCTAGGTTTTGTAAACAAATGTATTGAACAAGACAGTGACATTGGAAATAAACCTAAACAATAGCGGGGTTCGATTGTGACATTGGTCTGTAGAAATTTACTTAAATAATGGTTTTAAAACAAGGAAACGACCAAACTTAATCAGTTACTGTGTAAGAATTGTAAACAACCCTAAAATTAGACTCAGCAGACAATGAACTATTTGTGTGATGTTATTTTGGACACACATTTAGGGCTAAAAGGATTTAAGGCCAAAAAAAAAAGGGAATGCCGACCCCAAAAGAAATTGGGATGATGTCAAAGTGAAAGAAGGAGAAAGCTAGCCTAGTTAGCTAGGAGTTAAGAGCGTCTGCCTGGTAAGCGCTAGGTCGCGGGTTCGATTTCTGCCCGGGGCGGATTTTATCCTGAAGGGATAAGGTTCGTTCTCGGAACGGCTGACTTCCTCCTAACCTGTCTTCGTTCTCTCTTCGATTTCGCGACTTAAAAGCCCTTGTAGTTACAGTTTCTTCTATTAAACCTCTTGAAAAAAAAAAGAAAGAAAGAAATGGTATCGATTGTAGGAGTAAATTTGTGTGTGGAGTCTGTGGAGTTGCAGAATTCGTGGTGATGCTAGTACAGTTAGCTAAAAGCTAGCTTTTTGCTAAAAGCTAGCTTTTTGCTTTCCTCCTTCAATTATTGTTTCATTATCATGCTATTATGTTTGTACATGCCTATCTGTAGAAGTGAAAATTTGTTCTGGTTGTAGGTTTTTTTTTTTTTTCTTTTATGAGTTCAGTTTTTACTACATATCATGCTACAGCCACTTTTATGCAGCAGAAAACATGTAAAATACACTGAGATGAATCATTTGAAAGGAAAACCCAAGAAAAAATGGAAAATGATAAAAGAAATTTAGAAATTTCAAACACCTTGGTGTTTTTTTGTTTACAATTTTCTTTCACGCTGTTGCCAAATGAACTCCCGATGGGCAGTCCAAAATGAGGTGCGTAAGACGCGTTTACAAGTGCCTTAATGCTTCATTAGATTTTTTAAAAAACAAATTTAGTAACAAAGAAAAAATACAGGTACGTCAATAAAATGGCTAGAGGAGAAAAATAGCTTACTTTTAATATAAAAATGTAAAATTCATCCTGGCTCAAAACAGCCACAATTTTCGAGTCAAAAAACCAGATTGTCAAATTTTGTGAACCATCCTGTAATGTAGGTACGCAGGAATGCATAATCAGACCAAAAAACACGGCGCATTAAAATTGTACATTTGGCAACAATGCAACACGACAAAAATGTCAAAAATGCAAAAGTTCCAAAAGTGTTTCATTCATCATTCATCTTTGATTTGATAAATTAATATGACATTTTTTCCGAGTGATAAGTAATATCTTCTGATAAAATCCTTTTCCGATTCAAACTTCTTGTACAAAATAAATCATCCCATTGATATAATTTTCAGTTCATTTCTTAAACCCAAGTTCAACCTTATCTAGTACCTACCTTTTTCAGCCCACTTTCTAATCAGTAATCATGAAACTTTCCTGTCTTTTTGAAGTTCACCAATGAAATCAGCATGTGAATTCCCCTTTCTAGAACCTACATAGGCCCAACATCTCTCCGACAATAACACTGCAAAATGAATGATGATTTCTTATCTCAAAAAACAGATCCAAACCAAAATACATCCAAAGGTCACAACTACAAACTCAATATCAAGAAATGGATCTGTCTCCACGGATAACTTTCAACAGTTCACCGAGGAATCCATCAGGACTGGACCTCTGAGTAATTTTGTTTTCAAAGAAAAACGTAAGCTCCTAAACCAATAATACCTACCTTTGTAGCTCCATATGAAGCAGACATTTCTCTTTC
Organism: Diaphorina citri; assembly: GCF_000475195.1. Lineage (NCBI taxonomy): Eukaryota > Metazoa > Arthropoda > Insecta > Hemiptera > Psyllidae > Diaphorina > Diaphorina citri. The sequence goes on along the minus strand of NW_007377491.1, from coordinate 450,982 downwards.
ACTCTCTGAACACTAGAGTCTGCAAAATGCACAGGGACTTACTTATTAACAGTAGCTTGGTACTTGTACACCCACATAAACCTCTGATTCAGTAGTCTTGTTTGAAATGGTAATTATGCAGAAGTCACATCCGTGGAAAAGAAAAGCTCCTTTTTGTATTCAACCTAACCCTATAATAACACAAATCACTGCTCTAATTGTGAAAACTCCTTCTTGCATTTATCCTAACCCTATAATAACACTGGTCACTGCTCATTTGTGCCAGTTCCTTTGGTTCCTCCACGGACGTGACTTCTGCACAAGTACCGTTTGAAATAAGTACACTTTGGGCTTAACAGGTTAGAGAGAGAGAGAAAAAAAAATAATAATAGCTCACCCCTAAAGGGGATTTAGCTAGAAAGATCATTGGAATTCTTATTTATCTCTTATGGCCGGATCCATAAAGCTAGTTTAAACTCAGTTTAAGTTTACCTCTCGGATTAAGAAAAAAAAAAAATCACGACAATCAAAACTCAAAATGTAAACAAATGGAAATGAAACTCCTCGGTTTAGGTCTTAACCGAGGAACAAACGCGTGGTTCAAAATCAACAACGACACTAGCGCTAAAATTGCGGAATTTCGAAGAAGTATATTGTTAGAAACGCACTTTTTGCAAACTCCGCGGTTAGTGAGCTCAAACTCTCGAGTTTCGTCTTGTCAGAAACCGGGCCTTAGTCAATCTCAGTGATTAGCTCATTGTTGTTATAATCAGAGCCCATGGGAGCACAGTCCAGTCATTCAAAATTAAATTGATAAATAATCATGTCAGAGCCCATGGGAGCACAGTCCAGTCATTCAAAATTAAATTGATAAATAATCATGTTACTTTTTTTACTTTTAGGTAATTTTTTTTTTTACAAGATTTTTTTTTTTCTTTTCATAGAAAAATATGACTGCACTCTTCTGAGTCCATCTCTACAATAGATTCCTAATAATTTCCTAATTTTATCAGTCTAATCTGAAGTCGCAAAGATATGAACTATGAATAATATGACTATGATGTCTATGGCTCACCATTTGAGTCACTGCCGCATAGATTCTCATCCGTGCACTCAACAAACGGACAGTTGATGATGCTGTCCTCAAAATACTCTCGCCAAATACATATCGGACCTCCACACTTCCTATATGAACCCATGTCATATTTACAATCTAGAAAAAATGAGAAAATAAGAAAATATACTTATTATTAATTTCATTCATATTAGACAGACACCCAAAATGGTTAATTGCCAAAACCAAAAGAGAAAATATACAATAACATCCCAATTAAGATGTGAAAAAAAAACACAACCTACGTGGCCAAGTGCAGGCTTACACACCAGAGGCCCTGGGTTTAATTCCCAGGAGAGAAGTTTTTTTTTTTTTGCTGTGTGCTAGCAAATTTAATTGCATTCTACTTTGTGAGGATAACTGAGTAGCTATAAACAGCAAATGCTGGTGTCATTATTAGACCAAATTTACTGAAATCCTTCCAATCTTATTTTTTTTTCTTTTCAAATGTTCAGATAGGGTCAGCGTTTTTTATCAGCCTCTCAATAAGCCCTAGGGTGACTGATTTAGGCTGACATTTAGTTTGGTAAACAACATTTTTACAAATGAATGCTCTTTGCACTCAACCTTTGCTACTTCTTTAGCAAGGGAAATTTCAGGCTGCTTCACTAAGCTCTTAGTAAATAATACAACTCACTCTGGAATGATGTGAAAGCTATTTCCAACCTCAGATTATCACTCGTTTTTTTTTTTTTTTGCTGTGTGCTAGCAAATTTAATTGCATTCTACTTTGTGAGGATAACTGAGTAGCTATAAACAGCAAACGCTGGTGTCATTATTAGACCAAATTTACTGAAATCCTTCCAATCTTATAAGCTCTTAATAAATAATACAACTCACCCTGGAATGATGTGAAAGCTATTTCCAACCTCAGATTATCACTTGGCTGAATAGGTTGAGATCCAATGTGAATTTTAACATCTACTAATCCATTGGGATCCACATATGTGTTTTGCCCAATCAGTGAGTCTTCGTAGAACACATCAACACCTTTGCCTTCACTAGCAGGCAGGTTTTTGCCATCCAAGTGTCAGCCCAAAGCAATCACCCTAGTTAGGGCTAATTGAGAGGCTGACAAAAAACACCAACCCCGTCTGTACACGGGAGAAGGCGAAGAAAAAGAAGATTAGCAGTCCTCCTTGAACTCAAGTTATCTTCTTAGAAATCTCACTTGCATTCAAATCGCATGTTTGGTAATCACAATATTCGTTTGACCTCCAAAGTAGTTTAAGGGTGATTGAACCATCAAATGGGTACTTATATTACAATACCTACCAGATGTACAACACTTAATACTAATACCTACCAGAGATAACCTGAATCTTAATTCCTTCAACCTTCTCTCAGTTTCAACTTGGCTATGTTTTCTCTTCGGATTTCACGTTTAATTATTTACATATTTGAGTAGGGGAAACATAGCCAAGTTGAAACTGAGAGAAGGTTGGAGGAATTAAGCCCATCTTAAAAAAAAAAAAAAAAAAAAAATGTTAATTAAATGTCAGTGTAGTTCTTAGCCGTATAGAGGGAACTGTAAACTACTGAGGTCTTATCTTACATCTTCCCGAGAAGGACATTATAGGAGAAAGAGAGTTGTTCCGAGAACAAACCTTATCTGTTTAGGATAAAGTTCTCCCCGGACGGAAGTCGATCCCGCGACCTAGCGCCTAGAATGCTGGCTATCACCGTTTCACCTTTGTTTGTTTATCAATTCAATCCTATTTTATTGTTCTGGTGTTTGTATAAAAATACCCAAACCCCCCCGAAAAAAAAAAAAAAAAAAAAAAAAAAAAAAAAAAAACTTATAGAGGGAAGTGCTCGTATCATTCTGAAAATCCGAAATCAAATAGAGAAGAAAGACAAGATAAGACAAACTGATCTGTTCCAAAAACAGACCTTACCTGTTTAGGATAAAGTTCACCTTTGTCAAAATCAAACCTGAGACCTGAGCACTTGCAAGGCAGACAGGCTACCCTCCAAGCTAGATTCAAATAAGCTTAACCTATCCTCTGGAGAGTCTGGTTGGTGGCCCATACACCTAAGCCTCAGGGTGGGCTTTTTGTGTATGGAGTTAAGCTCCCCAAGCTAACTAGGCTGGAAAATGGTTTGCATTACCTTGCAAAAGTGCTTACTTATTTTAGATACCTGAGCACTTGCAAGGCAGACAGGCTACCCTCCAAGCTAGATTCAAATAAGCTTAACCTATCCTCTGGAGAGTCTGGTTGGTGGCCCATTCAGGGTGGGCTTTTTGTGTATGGAGTTAAGCTCCCCAAGCTAACTAGGCTGGAATATGGTTTGCATTACCTCGAAAAAGTGCTTAAGTACTTATTTTAGGTACTAACTTATTTTACTATTTCTCACATCAGATTATAGAAATCATGGAGGAGGATGTGTTGGAGGACGGGAAGGTGTCAGAAGAAGAAAAGCAAAGTGTGGAAGTGAAAGCACCTCCATCACCGCGAGGGGAGAAGAGAGAGGCACCACCTTCGAGTAAATCCCCCCAGGGTAGGCGCAAGAAACGGCTGTCCATAGAAATGATCAAGGATGATGGAAGTAGTACGCCACCCAAACGGTTTTCTAATATACCCCCACCACGAGTAAGTTGTTTTCTATCTTGGAGGCTATTTCACAAACGACTTCTCACTTCTATAGTCAATTAATCATATAGGTACTCTGGGTTTTTTAATCTTGGAACAACTGTTTTATGAAACAACTGTCTTGCTTGAAAGTGCTTATTTATACTACTCCCTTTGTAGTATTACCCGCCTTCCTGATTACCAGATGAGCGTCTTGACCACTCACTAAGTACGTATCTGAAAAAAAAAAAAAAAAAAAAAAAAAAAAAAAAAAAAAGAA
>NW_007377491.1:363804-445312 GCF_000475195.1 Diaphorina citri | reverse complement strand
TTTTTTTTTTTTTTTTAAGAGGTTTGACAGAGGGAACTTTAACTGCTATGGTCTTATCGTCCCGAAATCGAAGAGAGATTTCTCTCTTTTTTGAATGAGGTTTGATAGAGAGAACTGTAACTGCCCACGTACTATCGTACCGAAATAAATTTTTTTTTTTTTTAGAGGGAACTGTAACTGCTATGGTCTTATCGTCCCGAAATCAAGAGAGAAGGAATTTTTTTAAAGAGGTTTAACAGAGGGAACTGTAACTGCTATGGTCTTATCGTCCCGAAATCGAAGAGAGAAGGAAGAGAGGGATAGGAGAAAGCCAGCCGTTCCGAGAACGAACATTATCCCATCAGGATAAAATCCGCCCCGGGCGGGAATCGAACCATTTTAAAGAGGTTTGACAGAGGGAACTGTAACTGCTATGGTCTTATCGTCCCGAAATCGAAGAGAGAAGGAAGCCAGGTTAAAGAGGTTTGACAGAGGGAACTGTAACTGCTATGGTCTTATCGTCCCGAAATCGAAGAGAGAAGGAAGCCAGGTGGAAGAAAGTTGACAGAGGGAACTGTAACTGCTATGGTCTTATCGTCCCGAAATCGAAGAGAGAAGGAAGACAGGATAGGAGAAAGCGATTATCGTCCCGAAATCGAAGAGAGAAGGAAGACAGGATAGGAGAAAGCCTGCCGACAGAGGGAACTGTAACTGCTATGGTCTTATCGTCCCGAAATCGAAGAGAGAAGGAAGACAGGATAGGAACACAGAGGGAACTGTAACTGCTATGGTCTTATCGTCCCGAAATCGAAGAGAGAAGGAAGACAGGATAGGAGAAAGCCAGGGGGAACTGTAACTGCTATGGTCTTATCGTCCCGAAATCGAAGAGAGAAGGAAGACAGGATAGGAGAAAGCCAGCCGTAGGTTTGACAGAGGGAACTGTAACTACTATAGTCTTATCGTCCCGAAATCGAAGAGAGAAGGAAGACAGGATAGGAGAAAGCCAGCCGTTTCGAGAACGAACATTATCCCATCAGGATAAAATCCGCCCCGGGCGGGAATCGAACCCGCGGCCTAGCGCTTACAAGGCAGTTTGATGGATTGAAATGTAACTATGTACTGAGGTCTTATCGCGGTGAAATCGAAGAGATGAGGATAGGATAAGAGAAAGTCAGCCGTTTCAAGAGTAGTTTCTTTCTCTGTTCCCAAGGGCCGTCACTGATTTTATACCTACTTTTGTTTTTAGAAATTTGATAGAGGGGAATATAACTACTGAGGTCTTAATTGAACAGAGAAGTATTACAGGATAGGAGAAAGTCAGCCGTTCCGAGAACGAACCTTATCTGTTTAGGATAAAATTCGATCTGGACGAGAATCAAACCCAAGACCTAGCGCCTACAAGGCAGAATACTGATGCGCTACCCTCCTCCAAGCTAACAGGCTGGCTTTTCTTTCTCTCTTGCCAAACCGAATTCTCAATCCTCGGCCGGGAGATTTGATCTCGAGTCATTGGCTGTGTACAAATGCTGTGCCCCGATCCTGGAGTGCACCGATCCATGAAGCTCAGTCCTTGCCTACTGTGAGTTTTATTTTAAGGGGGTGTCAGTTTGAAGGAAGTACTGTGACAAATCTACATAGGTCTTGTTATCCTGAAATTGAGAGAATTAGAACAGGATAGGAGAAAGCCAGCTATTCCGAGGATGAACATTGAACATTGTCTGTTGAGGTTAAAATTTGACGCGGGCGGGAATCGAACCCGCGGCCTAGCGCTTACAAAACGATCTTCAGTCTCCACATTTTTACTTTTTAGCTAAAATTTTCCTCTATTTTCAGGAGATGGATGGGGGATCTCGAAGTCGAGGATCTACTGCATCAGCTACTATCAACGAGAACTGTTCTGTACCTCGAATATCTGAGTTCAACCCTCAAGTTTCTTCCAGTATAGGTAAGGCCAAGTCTGGAGACAATTTAATGCACAGGGAAAAGGTATACACGAGATAAATAAAACACAACTAACAACACATTGAAGGAAAAAACCCACTATAATGGCCTACATAATTGCCATCACCATATTCAATTGTGACACCATTTTGAACATTATTAATGCAACTATCCTTGTACAGAACCCAATGAAATTATAGTCCCAGGGTTTACAAAATTACACATTCTAAGCCTGTAATATTAAGTTAAAAAGAGTATGGAATTAAGTATGAATAAATACCTACCTGGAAGTTGATGCATTTTTTTTTTTTTTAAGTCCATACAGCCTTTTTATTACTTTTCTTATATGTGTAGGTAATATGTTCTTTCTATAGCAAAAGGTAAAAAGATATTTAACCTAATCTTCTGTTATTTGTATTTATTGTGATTCCAGAATTCTTATTGGTTTTTTGAGTGATTTTCGGGTGTTTTTGTGTGTGGTTTTTATTTTGTTACTAGCTGAATTCCGTCGCTTCGCTCCGGAATCCCGCTAGTTCATCCCGAGGCATGGCCAAACTTGTGGAAAAGGCATGGCCGAACTTGAGGCATGGCCAAACTTGTGGAAAAGGCATGGCCGAACTTGAGGCATGGCCAAACTTGTGGAAAAGGCATGGCCGAACTTGAGGCATGGCCAAACTTGTGGAAAAGGCATGGCCGAACTTGAGGCATGGCCAAACTTGTGGAAAAGGCATGGCCGAACTTGAGGCATGGCCAAACTTGTGGAAAAGGCATGGCCGAACTTGAGGCATGGCCAAACTTGTGGAAAAGGCATGGCCGAACTTGTATTTATCAAACTAAAAACATAAACGAAACTCAAATATTAGGCGAGCGAGGAAAAGTTTTCTCTCCCGCAGTCTCTGCACTCTGTGTATTTCTTATGGTGATTTTAGCGATCAAAAATTGATCATATCTCAGGATCGGTTTAGATTTTCGAAAAATCCTTTCTTATTGCACACCTAGACCATAAAAGGAATATCCCTACCAAATTTCAGCTTTCTAGGTGTTGTGGTTCTGGAGATAGAGCGATCAGTGTGTGAACTATGAACTGTGAATGGATCTCGTTCTTATAATATAAGATGACATTTGCTTTTTACAGCATTACATGAAGTAACTAGTCCTGGAGGTAAAAGCAGCAAGAGTTGTTCCACTATAGGAGCCGAGGTGTCAGAATTAAAATGTAGGAGTCTTCCAAGTACAATGCGTCCTAAGAAATCAGGAGATTCTGTCCAGGGTGCCAACGGTGCTGACAATTCATCTGAGCTCTATGCCAAAGTAAGTATCATGAATTATTTGTAGTGAGTACACCCCGAACTTCAAGCACAGAGCCGAAAAAATTTCGACCCCGCGGGGAATCGAACCCGGGACTTCCGGCATGCAACCCGAGTGTGATACCCATTCAGCCACGGAGATTGCTTTATGCCAAAGGAAATATTAACTATGTTAGCGGGTATCACACCACGCTTGCACGCACGAAGTCCCGGGTTCGATGCTCGGCGAGTTGGGAGTAGGTATTTTTTCTCTCTCTTCTTGGAGTTCGGGAGTTTGATCTGCATTTAAATCACGTGAGGATAATACCGTACTTTAAGTAGCGACGTGTGACGGGATTACCAATGTAAAAAGATTGATGATAAGTGGGAAAGGAGACACTTGGTAATGATGTGATAACCACAAAAGTTCTGAATAATGAATATTGACTAAGTTTGCTATTATCAAAGTAAGTACATATTATCAAGCATGTCGGGAGGCACACGAACGTCAAGAGGTTGAAGCGCCCGCCACCCGGTAATAAGTTAACCATTTCTTCATGGATATTTTTTAGACTAATCTCACTGTGTACTGTTTTCTATGGTCTTTACCACAGTAAGACAAAAATCCTAGGTTATGTGTAACACATTCTTAAACAATTATTTTTCTTCCTCCTTTCCCAGGTTAATTTTAGTAAAAAGAAACGAAACCGCATGCGAAACAACGAGGCGGCCATCATTGCCTTGAGCAAATCTCGGAGCCAATTCTTTCATCATAAGGACACGGACAGTCTGGTTGACAACGAAGCTGTCATTGTGTACGATGAGAGAACAGCTTTGTGATACCCGAGGAAAAGAGTAGTACACTTCTTCCTCGCCGAAGTGTACAGGATATTTTATACCAAGTATTTTTCTAATGTTTTTACACAAGGTAATTTTGTGTGTTTTTTTTTTCTTCTTTTTAATATACAGTAAAACCTCGATTATTTCAACTAATTGGGACCGAGGGTAGTTGAAATAATTGAAATTCCGTATAAAACAATGAAAAAGGGGCAAAATTTTTAGATACAAAAAACAAAATAGTTGATAAATACTCTATTTTGAACTGATTTTGAGGTTGAAATAATAGAGAGTTGAAATAATCGAGGTTCTACTGTACCAACCTAGTAAATCCGTCCTGCGGAAGTGATTAGGTTTTTATTGTAAAAGTAGGTACTTTTAATGCCAGATTTTGTTTACATTTTTTGAATGAGTCATCCTTAAGAGTTGAAAAAACTGCTTTGCATCAATTAGGTTCCTTCATAATGTAAACAACTTCTGACAATGGCCGGAATCCGTTTTATTTTTTATCTCTGCTGAATTTAGAAAAATGCAGGGGTCAAATATTTACAAAATAGGTATATATAGTATTGTCGAATGTATAGACAAAGATCTTCAGTTTTGCCCCTGGATCTTTGTGTAACCTAAAGGTAGAACTTTCATAGTTAGTAGGACTGTTGAATATCTATCTATTCATATATTTTTCTGGATGTACTTAATAAGATAACTGACAGATCCTTCCTGCGATTAAAAATTCATGTCTTGAGAACTTAATGGTGCTCCATTTTTAGAACATTACTAGATTTCAGTGGTATAATTGAAACATCACTAGAAATCAAACTGCAATCGAAATCGAAACTATGACATTGGTTTGTATAGTTAAAAGTTCACTACTGTTATTGTATACTAAAAATACATATTATTATTATTATGGGATTCACCACTCTCATCTGATGAACAAGAAGACTTTGGCCTTAACATCTGAAAAGAGCTACCAGGGCACTATTGCTTATAGAAAGTCTAACACCGTACCAATCTTGCACTTCACTTGTATTGTAAAATTTGTTTGTGCTGTACCTACTTGCAGTATTTTTTTTTTTCTGTCCAAAATAAGAAGACTTCCTCGGGTCACAGCTATAATGAATGCATAAGTGAATATAACTAAATTTGAAGCATGGAATCTTTAATTTTCAATTACCTCAAGAGTTAACCAGAAGAGAGAGGGGAAAAAAAAATAAAATAAATAAAAATGTAGAACTGGAAATTGAACTTAGAATTGGCAAGCAAAATCATTCAATTTGGACCAGAAATTTGGGTTGTATAATCTATAGGTACGGTAACTATTTACTATTATTCTTGTTTATTACCCATTATTTTTTGTCTTTATTTTTAGAACTGGAAGCATACAGTTGCATTGTCTCTGTTTTGAGAGCAAGAGGCCCTTTGACAGAAGAGAAGCTGAATTTCATGAAGCAATGTGCTAAGGAGTTTCACATCTCTCAAGAACGGCACAAAGTTGAAATAAGGAAAGCATCTAATGATGAATTGTTGAGCACTATTGCTGATACGTAAGTGTTCTTAAATTCTAAATAGGGCTTTTCTGCCCATTTTAGTTTTTAATTCTCAATTGACATGATTATTAAGACTGAAGTCTTTTAGCATTTGTTGCCCTCTAATCATGCTTTGAGACTATGCTTAGAAACAGTCTCTAAGCATGAGATTGTTAACCCAAAGCATGAGATGGTTTTATTTCATGTTCATTTTTCAGCTTATATGGACCCAACACAGAATCCAAATGGTTTATTGAAGGAAGAAGGTTGGCCCCAGTGTTGAACACAGAACCAAGGCAATCTGTTTACATAGAATTGGCCAACAGGATGGCAGAAATAGCAAGAGCTCACAATGCAAGTCTTCCATCATATTCACAGTACAAAGGTGAGTAACTACTGAGTAAAGTTTGTAATATGTATTTGTTGAAAAATTTTGGCAGTTAAGTTGTAAGATAGTAAAAAAAGAAGGTATTCTTTATGTCCATTTTACATCTTTCAAAGTACCTAGGCTGTTTATTTTTATTGCAGTATAGTCAGTATACCTTATTCCTAATCTTCTTCTTTTTCTTTTCCTTTACCCATGTTCAGACCTTCAGACAGGGTTAGCATTTTTGTCAGCCTCTCCATGAGCCCTGGGGTGATTACTGTGAGTAGACATTTGGTTTTTGCTACACTAATTTTATGAGTGGATGCCCTTTTGCAGTCAACCTTTGCCATTTCTTTAGCAAGGGAAATTTCAGGCTGGTATCCTCCCTGTTCAAAGTCCCCCAGCTAAATCTAATTCCTAATATACCTAACAATTAATTATTGGGATTTTTTTTTATGAACAAATGTATGTTTTGTTTTTCAGATGAAGTAATCACGATAGAAAATGCACACTTGAAACGAGAAGAAGAGGCTCTCGTAGAAGACTTGGCCAAAGCCACAAAAGAAGAAAAAGAGACCCCAACGTCTGTGCCAGATCTGGTTGAGTCTACTTCAATTACCACAACTACCACCACAACCACTACTATAACTACAGCTTCCACAACATCACCATCAACTCAGGTGAGATTAAGAGCCAATTAATAGTACCTATACCCCCCTGAAAGTAAAAAAAAAAAAAAAAAAAAAAAAAATTTTTGAAGGGAGGGGCTTGTTCCTTCCGTAAATCCCGTACAGACCTTACCTGTTTAGGATAAAGTTCACCTTTGTCAAAATCAAACCTGAGACCTGAGCACTTGCAAGGCAGACAGGCTACCCTCCAAGCCTAGATTCAAATAAGCTTAACCTATCCTCTGGAGAGTCTGGTTGGTGGCCCATACACCAAAGCCTCAGGGTGGGGCTTTTTGTGTATGGAGTTAAGCTCCCCAAGGCTAACTAGGCTGGAAAATGGTTGCATTACCTTGCAAAAGTGCTTACTTTTTAGATACCAACTTATTTTACTATTTCCTCACATCAGATTATTAGAAATCATGGAAGGAGGATGTGTTGGAGGACGGGAAGGTGTCAGAAGAAGAAAAAGCAAAAGTGTGGAAGTGAAAGCACCTCCATCACACGCGAGGGGAGAAGAGAGAGGCCCACCACCTTCGAGTAAATCCCCCCAGGGTAGGACGCAAGGAAACGGCCTGTCCATAGAAATGATCAAGGATGATGGGAAGTAGTACGCCACCCAAACGGGTTTCTTATTATATAACCCCCACCAGAGTAAAGTTGTTTTCTATCTTGGAGGCTATTTCACAAACGCTTCTCACTTCTATAGTCAATTAATCATATAGGTACTCTGGGTTTTTTTAATCTTGGAAACAAGTGTTAATTGTATCTGTTTTATGAAACAACTGTCTTGCCTGAAAGTGCTTATTTATATCTATCTCCCTTTGTAGTTATTACCCGCCTTCCTGATTACCAGATGAGCGTCTTGACCACTCACTAAGTAGTATCCATATTAAAAAAAAAAAAAAAAAAAAAAAAAAAAAAAAAAAATGATCCGTAGATTAAATATTTCACTCTCAATATTTTCAGATCCCTGCCACACCTGTGTCACAGCGACCTCCCAGATTTCAATCTATTAATACTACTCCCCATCAGCCTTCTCCACGTGTAAGTTGTTTAATACTTAGTCCCCAAAAGAGATTTTGTTAGAATCTAACTTGATCAATAAAACAATAAAGAACTTTCCCCCAGCCCAATATACCCAAATCTTAATTATTATGGTAGAATTCATCAGCTTTTACTTATTTTATGTCTTCAAATTTCTACACTTACATAATTTGACAGAAGAAGAAAATCTTAGCTGAAATTTGAGATCTTGGTAATTTTTGAAACGAGATACTTACCTTAGGTTCTGTACTTAGAATGCTGACATTTAAAAGCGAAAGATTATATACTAAATTTCTATTCTTTAGTACAGCATGGAAATCTAGGATTGCCTCCTAGTCTTACAGTATGATGTTGTGTATTTCCAGATTGTGGTGCTGCCTGGTGGAATTCATCAACAACCACATCAACACTCTTCCATGACCCACATCAATACCAACTCAGGTAAAATTACAACTATATTCTAAAACTGGATGTGTGGTGCTGCCTGGTGGAATTCATCAACAACCACATCAACACTCTTCCATGACCCACATCAATACCAACTCAGGTAAAATTACAACTTTACTATATTCTAAAACTGGATACTCGTAGCATTATAACTGGAGAACGAATTGGAATACTCTGTGCATGTAAAATTAGTTTGAAATCTTCTAATAGAAGAATAAGTACAAGAAAAAGCCTGCAATGACCTCAAGTAGCAGTTTGAGAGTATATACTCTTGCATGCTTCTTTTTTAATATTATTTTTCAACTAATTTATTTACAATTTATTATTTCAGGATCTTCTGTGAGGAAGCCCATGTCAAAACCAAGTGGTCCCCCTCCCCCACCTATCATCAGTAAGAGTAAGTTTAAAATTACTTAAGTATCTCCGGAACTACTTGGTATTAAGAGCTCAAATTTTCAAGGTATGTTTATATACTTTACCTAAATATGTGCCCTGAATTTCAAAAGATAATCTCAAGAGGAATCCGATCTATGAAGGTGAGAAAAACCTGCCGAATGGGTTCGTGTAAAGATACACAGGCGTGCTTACTGGAACTTGGCCTGGCGCACTGCCGTGCGCTCAGATTGTACCTTTCTCTAATATCTAACATTCCCTCTGTTGTTTTTGTGGATGGTTTTGGATCGAAAGCCTGTTTGTTTCCTCGTCTTTTGGTTGGAAAATTGTATGTAGCTGGAACACTCTCATTTAAATACGCTGCCTTCAGGACATTTGGAAAAAATCGGTTGAAATTCACAAGTGTGGGAACAGACTTTCAGCTTGGCCTTGTGGATGGTTTTGGATCGAAAGCCTGTTTGTTTCCTCGTCTTTTGGTTGGAAAATTGTATGTAGCTGGAACACTCTCATTTAAATACGTTGCCTTCAGGACATTTGGAAAAAATCGGTTGAAATTCACAAGTGTGGGAACAGACTTTCAGCTTGGCCTCTGTCTCTTCACATCAGTAAATCTAAATTTCATATAAAAAAAAGCTCGCCAACATCCAAAATCAGCTTGGGTCGGGCCAGCGGCCAGCGTAAAAATTTTACTTTTTACATAATATCTTTCTCAAACTGTGTGCCGCGGACCGCGGAAAGATGGGAGTCTTGCAGTCTTGAAGAACGTGCCGCTGTGCTGTGGCTACAACTTTGAGAAGCACTGACCAATGGAAGTCGGTCAGATGAAAAAAAAAATCGACTCGAGTAAATTTTGAATAAAAATCAACTTGGAATTTTAAATAAAAATCGCCTCGAGTAAATTTTGATTAAAAATCGCCTCGAGTAAATTTTGATTAAAAATCGCCTCGAGACTTTGAATAAAAATCGACTCGTCACTCAAGTCGTAAAAAAATCAACTTTTTGAAATGAGAATTGAGAAATTTAAATTTTCATTTTTCTAAAATTTTGATTAAAAATCGCCTCGAGACTTTGAATAAAAATCGACTCGTCACTCAAGTCGTAAAAAAATCAACTTTTTGAAATGAGAAATTTAAATTTTCAATTTTTCATTTTTCTAAAGGATTTTTTACTTTCCTTATTTGACTACCCATCACTTATTCACTTATAATCTAGTTTTCCCATTTCCCTCTTTTCACCTCTTTATCCTTTTTGTGCCAGTTTGCATTACAAATGGCCATGGGGATTCACTACTGGCCAGCTCTACTGGATATGACAGAAGAACAGTGTAAAGTCAAGCTACGCTGTATGGGTAAGATCCTTCTAGGCTCTCCTGGTACTTAGATCTACTTTATGATTAACATTGTCTGTTGAGGTTAAAATTTGACGCGGGCGGGAATCGAACCCGCGGCCTAGCGCTTACAAAACGATCTTCAGTCTCCACATTAATTTTTACTTTTTAGCTAAAATTTTCCTCTATTTTCAGGAGATGGATGGGGGATCTCGAAGTCGAGGATCTACTGCATCAGCTACTATCAACGAGAACTGTTCTGTACCTCGAATATCTGAGTTCAACCCTCAAGTTTCTTCCAGTATAGGTAAGGCCAAGTCTGGAGACAATTTAATGCACAGGGAAAAGGTATACACGAGATAAATAAAACACAACTAACAACACATTGAAGGAAAAAACCCACTATAATGGCCTACATAATTGCCCCATATTCAATTGTGACACCATTTTATTTGAACATTAGGGCTATAGGTAAAAAAAAAAAAAAAAAAAAAAAAAAAAAAAATGTCAACTGATTAATTTTATGCCGTGTCGTATGGTAACTCTGTATCAGAGCAGTTAAGTACATGTTAATTGTTTCTCTCTCTCTAAATGGAATGTTTTAAATGTTAATTATAATTGGTTCTTATACTTGCCTTCCAGTTCAGAGACCGCGGATGTTCACTCCGATGAAGACCCTGAACTTTTCCGCGGGACCAGATGCCCGTATGAAATCCAGTGCCCCCTCTCCTGTCTCTTCCACTTCTGGTGGAGGTGTGACCAAGGCCAACAATTTGATTCTCCTCCAGAAGACAAACAAGATGAGTGGCAATACCACTACCACGCTCCCTAATAGAATCACCATAGCTAATCCCAACAAGAAGGTGAGTTTCTTTCTCTGTTCCCAAGGGCCGTCACTGATTTTATACCTACTTTTGTTTTTAGGAATTTGATAGAGGGAAATATAACTACTGAGGTCTTAATTGAACAGAGAAGTATTACAGGATAGGAGAAAGCCAGCCGTTCCGAGAACGAACCTTATCTGTCTAGGATAAAGTTCGATTTGGACGAGAATCAAACCCAAAACCTAGCGCCTACAAGGCAGAATACTGATGCGCTACCCTCCAAGCTAACAGGCTGGCTTTTCTTTCTCTCTTGCTTTTTTTTTCATTAGTTTGAATCTGTTCCTGTGTTAATATTTTTCAGGAGCCTGTTAGCAAATTCCTGGTGAACAGACCGATGGCACCTCAGACCACTGTGAGCTCAACAGGAGGCAAGTCAGTCATTTTGAAATCCGCGGGCTCCTCATCTCAGGTAATATGTACCAGCTAACCAACCTCAGTGGTGCAGTTGTTAACGCGTTGGACTTTGGATCTGGAAGTTGGTGGTTCGAATCCAAGTCAAGTCATGAAATTTATCTAGGTGTAATAATCGGGGAACGATATTTGTGACAAGCATTTAAATATGCTTGACACAATTAAAAATTCATCCTAGTTAAATGACAGCTGATTGCCCTTGCTAAAAGATTGAAATTTTCAATTTTAAATTGCCGTACCGATAAAGAGTCAAAGTTAAAAATATGTTTGTACACCTTACGCATTACACTCGTTTTTGTTCAAAAGAATTTTTCTGTGGTGGTGACGTCAGTAAAAAAAAGTGTTCAAATTACACTCGACACGATTTTTTCCGCCGAACGACACAAAAGTCCTTGTAGGCAATGTAATTTAAATGAGAGTGTTCCCATTACACACGACACGATGTTTTTCCGAACGACAAGTGGGAACCGGCCCTAATACGAATGTTCCACTGGATGTTTCAGAACAACGTCATCCTAGTGGACATCACGCAGGATCAACTCTCAGGCAATCTGTCAGTGGAGGAGCTACTCAAAGTGTCCGGGCTAAGTAGTACCCCAGGAACAGTGGCAAATACCAGTGTCTCCAAAACACCGACCACACCCCAGCACAGTATTATCAAACTACAGAATCCCAAGTCTCTCGGCTCTCTACCTACCAATATTCAGCAGATCAAAATCATCAAGTCTTCAGGTAAGCAATACTGACGTTAAACAGGGGACGTTAAACAGAGAGTAGACTAGCGTCTGGGACTACTAACAGGGAGGAGAACAGCTAACCCTAATCAGCCTAGCTAGCTGGCAGCTCTTCAAAGGGTTCTCTCTGCTTTTAAAGACCAAGCACAAGTCCTCACGATGGTTGACTGCGGTTCAGGCCGAGCCAATTCAACATGGCTAGAGCTAGAGACCATTACCCCGTTGTATGGCAGATCTGGTATTGCCACTCGGCGAAAGCTAAAGCCGCTAAAACAACAACACCAACAACAACAACAACAACAACAACAACAACAACAACAACAACAAGAAGTTTGATAGAGGAAGCTGTAAAGCTTTTGTCCACACATAGTCGACTGGCCGTCGCGCGTCGGTCGACGAGGTGAATCTATCTATGGCAGTGTGGACGGTTCAATCCACATAGATCCACGGCCGGTCGAGTAGGTGTGGACACCCCCTAACAACAGAGGTCTTATCGTCCTGAAATCGAAGAGGAAAAAAGTACAGGACAGGAGAAAGCCAGTCGTTCGACGAACAAACATTATCTGTTTAGGATAAAGTTTGTTCCGGGTGGGAATAGAACCCGCGGCCTAGAGCTTACAAGGCAGATGTTCTACCAGCGATATTTGTGACAAGCATTTAAGTTGTTGTTGTTGTTGTTGTAGCGGCTTTAGCTGTAGCCAAATGGTGATGGCAGAAAAAAGAAAAGATATCTTTTTGTATATACACCAGGGTGATGGTCTCTAGCCAAGTTTAATTGGCTCGTCCTGAACCGCAGTCAACCATCGTGATGATCAGGAACAGTGGCAAATACCAGTGTCTCCAAAACACCGACCACACCCCAGCACAGTATTATCAAACTACAGAATCCCAAGTCTCTCGGTTCTCTACCTACCAATATTCAGCAGATCAAAATCATCAAGTCTTCAGGTAAACAGTACTGAGTAATGTCTTGCTAGGGGACGTTAAACAGAGAGTAGACTAGCGTCTGGGACTACAAACAGGGAGGAGAAGTACCTAGGCTGTTTATTTTTGTTGCAATACCTATGCCTTATTCCTAATCTTCTTCTTTTTCTTCGCCTTTACCCATATTCAGACTGTGACAGCCTCCATCAGCTCTGGGGTAATGGCTTTGAGCTGACAATTGGTTTTTGCTACACACATTTTATGAGTGGATGCCCTTTTGCAGTCAACCTTTGCTATTTCTTGAGCAAGGGAAATTTCAGGCTGGTATCCTCCCTGTTCAAAGTCCCCCAGCTAAATCTAATTCCTAATATAACAATTAATTATTAGGATTTTTTATGAACAAATGTATGTTTTGTTTTTCAGATGAAGTAATCACATCGTGATGATTTGTGCTTGTTCTTTAAAAGCAGAGAGAACCCTTTGAAGAACTGCCAGCTAGCTAGGCTGGTTAGGGTTAGCTGTTCTTCCCCTGTTTATAGTCTCACAGCTATCCAGATTAGATAAGCATTTAAGTGGGTATGCTTCATTGAAAATTCCATTTTTTTTAGCTAGCTGGCAGTTCTTCAAAGGGTTTTCTCTGCTTTTAAAGACCAAGCACAAGTCCTCACGATGGTTGACTGCGGTTCAGGACGACACTGTTTATAGTATGCTTCATTACAAATTCAATTTTTTCCTTCCTATTTTGAATGCTTGACGTCAAAAACTAACTTCCCCCTTTGCTTGTTTCATATCCCAGGTACAAAACTGTTTCTACCCACCAGTGTCGGATCTACAATGGAGACCGTCCTGTCGCTCGCTCAAAGCTCCACAGTTTCCTCTTCCACTACAATGTCCTCTAGTTTCACTTCGAGCTCCACCACTGGCATGGGACCCCGCATGAGTGTTGCCCCTGTCTCTAACGGTAAGACCTCCACTGATTCGTAGTGGGATATCGAGTGTGCTGGGAGACGCCTTACCCATCTTTTGGGTCTGTTTGTCCTTCTACCCAAGCCTCAGAGTGGGCTTGTGTAGAAAAAGACGCGCGAACGAGACATGTGTAGTGACGATAAGACCCCCTTGTTACAGTTCCCTCTATCAAACAAACTTACAAAAAAAAAAAAAAAAAAAAAAAATCGTCTACCATACGCCCGGGGCAGATTTTATCTTGAACGGATAATTTTCGTTCCCGCTACGGCTGGCTTTCTCCTATCCTGTCTTTCTTTTTATCGACGGTACGATAGTACGTGGGCAGTTACAGTTCTCTCTATCAAACCTCATTCAAAAAAGAGAGAAATAGAGAGAGTGAGTTATAAAAAATAACTTTTCTTTCAGTGAACTACTCAGTCACTGAGTCAGATCCTAAAACATGTAACTCGCTCTTCAACTCCCTATACCTATAGAGAGGTAAGATCTGACTCAATGACTGAGTAGTCCACTGAGGAGTAGTTCTTTTTTATGACTCACTCATCTCTAGCTCAAGTATTCATCATCTGTTTGTTGTTCAAAGACAACCACTAGCATAGGCTGAAAAACTTACCCATTCCCCACGAAACACTGACCTGCTCATTATCTTTTCTCCACAGCCTCTCCTTCCACTCCGCGACCGGCACTGAGTCGATTCACTCCGAATACACCAAGACCAGTGTCTGCACCTTATAAAGCCCCAAACCCGGCAGTCACCCACTCCACTGTGTCCAGTAGTACATCTCATAGTACAACTACCACTAGCTCTAATACCATCAGTTCGGGTAAGATCAATGAGGATAGAAAAGAACAACCCTGTTTATACTGCCAGAATGAGATTGAAAAGTCCCTTTACCCCAGCAGTCTAAACAAGGTCTATTTGGTACAAAACAGGTGTAAATTTTATAAATAAAAAACCTTTGGTTAGAAGAGAAAAACAATTATACTGCTCGAATAGGACTAAAAAGTCCCTTTACCCCAGCAGTACTACTACTATTGTGGCCAAACTCGAATAATAGTGAGGATAAACTTGTGAGATTGAAAAGTCCCTTTACCCCAGCAGTCTAAACAAGGTCTATTTGGTACAAAACAGGTGTAAATTTTATAAATAAAAAACCTTTAGTTAGAAGAGAAAAACAATTATACTGCTCGAATAGGACTAAAAAGTCCCTTTACCCCAGCAGCAGGCTTCTACTACTATTGTGGCCAAACTCGAATAATAGTGAGGATAAACTTGGGAAAACACTACTATCACTGCCCTCAGTGTGGCTATCAGGAACGAAAAAACCTACAATATTACAGGAAAACTTTGAACTACTCTTTCTTTCTGACAGCCTCCATGAGCTCGCGTGACGTGATAGCAGTGTATTTCTACCTCAAAATTCTATACATCAGGCTAGGATTGAACCTACTCCTGATTACCAGGCGCGCACCTTAATCACTACACAAGGCAGGTTACATACTGTGCAAGTACCACTTGGTTCACTGATAAAAACCTTCCTGTTTCGTAGATCTGTAACTTTTACACTAAGACAGCCTCCATGAGCTCGCGTGACGTGATAGCAGTGTATTTCTACCTCAAAATTCTATACATCAGGCTAGGATTGAACCTACTCCTGGTTACCAGGCGAGCACCTTAATCACTACACAAGGCAGGTTACATACTGTGCAAGTACCACTTGGTTCACTAATAAAAACCTTCCTGTTTCGTAGATCTGTAACTTTTACACTATTAAATTTGTTTTGTTTTCATTTGCAGCATCGTCACTTGCTGATTGGCTGAGCAACTATGTTGTTTCGGGTAAGTACACTCTGCCCTTTTTTAATTGGTTTCGTTTTCTGAAATTCCACGTTCCTATAACTGCATACCAACCACGCGCAACATCAGTGATTAATTGAGAACTGCCAGCCTAGTTAGCTTGGTTGATAGCGCGTCTGCCTTGTAAGCACTGGGTCGCGGGTTCGATTCCTGCCCGGGGCGGATTTTATCCTGAACGGATAATGTCCATTCTCGGAATGGCTGGATTTCTCCTATTCTTGTCTTTCTTCTCTCTTCGCTTTTGGGACGATAAAGACTCTAGCAATTACAGGTCCCTCTATCAAACCCCTTGGAAAAAAAAAAAAAAAATGATGCATTCAACGTGATATCGCGGCTAGTTTTCACGATTCTAATTAACGTTCTGTTATGATTTCAGACAAGGACATCGAGTCTGATAACAGTCCCCTATTTGAAGACGTCGCTGACAAGAGCAATGCGAGTTAAACCACAAGTGTCACCGCTTCTAGATCTCACCACACCTAATGTTGTTCAACAAACCGCTCCATGCAGGTAATGTAAAATGTAAATGCAGTTTCTTTGTGTTATTATATCACAACTTTGGTGCTCACTGCAGCATTGTAGGATTTTTCCAATATCTCAATAATCCTAAAATCCAATGTTTACCTACCATGCTGGCACCGGTCGCTATGCGCATTATATTACATAGCTACTCATTTTCCTTCCTCACGAGGCTGAGTGGGCAATAGCCAGTCACGGAATCAATCCTTTGCAGATACAAATTTCTTGACCCCGCCGGGAATCGAACCCGGGTCTCCCGCGTGCAAGGCGAGTGCAGTGACCACTACGCCAAATTTCTTGACCCCGCCGGGAATCGAACCCGGGTCTCCCGCGTGCAAGGCGAGCGCAGTGACCACTACGCCATGGGAGCCGACCATGCAGGTAATACTGGCACTGATCAGCATGAGCCATCTTGTGCGATCCTGTTGCTATGCTTTTTTAATATTATTTTTCAACTAATTTATTTATAATTTATTATTTCAGGATCTTCTGTGAGGAAGCCTATGTCAAAACCAAGTGGTCCCCCTCCCCCACCTATCATCAGTAAGAGTAAGTTTAAAATTACTTAAGTAATCCAATCAGATTAACTAGTTAAATGATGTCAGTGTAGTTCTTAGCCGTATAGAGGGAACTGTAAACTACTGAGATCTTATCTTACATCTTCCCGAGAAGGACATTATAGGAGAAAGAGAGTTGCTCCGAGAACAAACCTTATCTGTTTAGGATAAAGTTCTCCCCGGACGGAAGTCGATCCCAATTGAAATCAATAAGGTTCTGTAGCTTCAATTGAAATCAATAAGGTTCTGTAGCTTCAATTGAAATCAATAAGATTTTCTTTTTTTTTTTAAGGTTCTGTAGCTTCAATTGAAATCTATAAGGTTCTGTGTAACGCGTCTGCTTTGTATTATTCCCTAGGTCGCGGGTTCGATTCCTGCTCGGGACGGATTTTATACGTCAGGGTTCGTTCTCGGAACGGCTCTCTCTATCCTATCTTGCCTTCTTTCTCTCTTTGCTTTCGGGACCATTAGCAGTTACAGTTCTCTCTATCAAACCCCTTAAAATAATCAAGGTCCCGGTATTATAAGTTTATGTTGAAACCTCTGAGAATGCACGGAGACAAATGACTCAATGTTGAAATGACTATTGAGATGTACACGAGCGTATGTTTCAATAGAGAAACATGGAGTTCATTTTTCCTAAATTATTTGTCGTTTACTTCCATTCTAATGCCTAAGGCATTTACATTATTCACAAGATCACAAAAATAAAATATAAATATTTTTATATATTTTGTATAAATATATTTTCTAGGGAAAAAATATCATCAGGAATCGAACCCGGAATCCTGGGATACAATCCAGAAGCCAGAATTTATGTGGTGTCTGTAGCTATTTTAGCGGGTTCAGAGTGCCTGAGTCCAATAATTTTGCTCGAGTTCAGCATAGTTTTTCTTGGAAAAATGCCAAAAATTGAAAGTAGGGGGGAAAAAAATCGACAAAAATAAGTACAAAGTCGGTTCATAAACAAATAAATATCATTTGTTTTTTATTATGACAAAATAGGTACATGTAACAAAAAAAAAGGTAGTAAAAAAAGGAAGAAATAAAAATCATCCCTTCCACAAAAAAAAAAATTGGAAAAATTAATGGAAAGAAAAAATGTCGGAGAAAAAAAGAAAATGCGTAAATTTTTTTTCTAGGATCGAACCGACGAGTAACAGAGTCCCCCCCCGAATACCCACCCAAAGTGCCTATCTTTGTCAGCACAGCCGAACAGCTTAGAAAGGGGAGGAGTTTTGCTAGGGGAAACTTTCCCCTACATTACCAAGTTTTGAGAAAGCTCCAAAGCTTTTGATACGAGGCTTGCTCTAAAGCTCTACAGGCATGCGCAGGAGAATTTCCCCCACTCTTGACTTCGACTGAAGCTCCTCCTTTTTCACTATGCTGACAAAGTTAGGCACTTTGGGAGGGCAGTCGGGTGGGGACCTTGTTACTCGTCAGTCTGGTAGCTTAAAAAAACCTCTCGCAATTTTTTTCGTGAATTTAATTAACTTTTTTCGTTTTTTCCCCATTATTCCTTTCAATTTTATCTTTCTGAATTTTATTTTTATTATTATTATTTTTTTGAGTAATTCTTTTTATTCTGTTTTGATTTATTATGAATCTGAAATCAATTTTTTTTCCTTCGATTTTTCATTTTCAGAATTCAAACAATTCTTTCCGAAGAAATATGAGAACCATACAAATATTCTACGAATACTGTATCACATACATTTCCCTACTGATCTCTCTCTACACTCGCTACTTGATTGTTTTCACGAGACTGAGTGTACCTCACTAACAAGTACAATCTCCTATATTTTGAAAGAATTGTAAACCATTAAATGTTAAACCAATTCAAAATCATGTCATTTAACACCAACCTGTAAGTACAAAGCCGAATCGAATTCGGAACTCTTGGTGCTGGTTATGAAAGTTAATCTTATTTCAAACAAAATTACATGGAATAGGTACATTATTTTAATTTCGTAGGTAAAAACAAACCCCTCTGTATAAATATTGTAGGTATTAACTTAAAGATGTTTCTTTAACAAGATCGTGGAAATTATTTATTTTAATAAAACTTTGTAAATATTATTACAAAATTGAAAATTTGCATTTTTTTTTTTTTGTTTTTCTTTCCTCTCTTCAAAACTATAAGGGAAGGTTGGCTAAGCTAAGACGCTACCCACGGAAAAAGTCCGATTTACACTATCGATATTTCAACTGATGACTTACCAATAGACCACGGACGTGTGACGTCATTTTGGGCAACAAACATGGGTCGCTATGTTGTTTCGGGTGAATGTTGCTAATGAACTTTTAATTAGCCAGCCTAATTAGCTTGGTAGCGCGTCTGCCTTTTAAGCGCTGAGTCACGGGTTCGATTCCGCCCGGGGCAGATTTTATCCTAAACGGATAATGTTTGTTCTCGGAACGGCTGGCTTTTTCCTACCCTGTCTTCCTTCTCTCTTCGATTTCGGGACGATAAAACCTCAGGTGTTACAGTTCCCCCTATCAAACCTCAAAAACCCGCGGGTTCGATTCCCGCACGGGGCGGATTTTATCCTAAACGAATAATGTTCGTTCTCGGAATGGCCGGCTTTCTCCTATCCTGCCTTCCTCTCTTTCGGGACGGGACGATAAGACCCCAGGTGTTACAGTTCCCCCAATCAAACAAATAAAAAAAGAGACCAAGAAGAAAAGATGGTAAGGCAAAAAACCCAATAAAAAAAAAAAAAAAAAAAAAAAAAAAAAAAAAAAATGGTTGGAACTCACTATTGTGGATCAGGAGGAGCTTCCAACTTGTCTCTCGCGGAATTGAAAGCGGCTATAAGTGCACTCAGTTGAATTTTCTCACTCGTTCCAGCAGCCAGACGATATTCAATATCCGACATTTTCAACACAAGGTCTACCAACATGGATTCGGGAATCTCAACTGGAAGAATCAAAGTTTTTAATTTTTTATTAAGAGTTATTTACAGAGTTCAGCACTTAACACTATCCCCAACAGATATGTCATACCTCATACCCCTTGTCTAGTTACGAACAAATGGTGAAATTATGCCTGAGGCAATCTCTACCATGCCAGCCTAGTTACCTTGGTTGGTAGCGCGTCTACCTTGTAAGCGCTAGGTCACGGGTTCGATTCCCGCCCGCTGAACATAACAGTAAGGTAAAATATTTATACTTACGTCTATGAACAAGCAGGGATATTTCAGTCAAGATATCTGTGAGTGCCAAGCCTTTCTCAATCTTGATTTCTTGAATTTCTGAAATGAAATACAAATAAAATTGATTACACTTTGAAGGGGGGAAAAAAAACATTGTTACTTAGTAGTACCTACAGGTCCCAGAGATAAGTTCAGCATGCCCAAATGATTACCCATCTGGATACCAACCACGTGCAAATTTGCTTAACTTCAGTGATCACTGATTCACACCTTGATAATTCTCAGTACATAATATGTACCTACATAATGCTAAATAAGTTAAGTGTCAAAATGCAATTTTTTTCAGAAGAGATATAAAAAAATCATCTCATTTTAAAACAGTAAGTAGGTGGGTAGGTACTGTGTAAATAACACTTTTGGGTAACTGTTTGAAGAACTAAAGCAGAGCATACATGAGCAAGCCGCTTGACAAACAATCAAACATACATGTTTGCAAACTAATGCCAGCCGTTGTTCAGCACTTGAAACTATCATTAATTTAGGTTTGAGCAAACGTGAATCATTATATGATCCAAATCTCTTTCATAGTTTCACTCAATATAAAAATTCGTGTGTATGGGAGAAAGACGAGACGAGAGTTACATAGGTAAAAAAGTAGAGAAACTGGTAGTACAGGGGTAGCAAGAGGGAGAGACTAAAACTAGCATGAAGAGAGAAGGGATGGGGAAGGGTGGTGTTAGATCGGAAAGTATGAAGGAGTAAGATAAGAAAGGCTAACACAGTAATACTGACCCCCCAAAACAATACTTAAAAAAAAGTACCTTGGAACTGCTTTCGTACAGGGGTAGCAAGAGGGAGAGACTAAAACTAGCATGAAGAGAGAAGGGATGGGGAAGGGTGGTGTTAGATCGGAAAGTATGAAGGGGTAAGATAAAAGGGGTATGAAGGGGTAAGAAAGGCTAACACAGTAATACTGACCCCCCAAAACAATACTTAAAAAAAGTACCTTGGAACTGCTTTCGCATTATATACATCCAAGGCACATTCTTTTACATCAATGCCTATCCAAGAACGGAAAATTATTCGAACCCAGCACCTCCAGGTTGAGAGTCAGTGCTCTTGACCACTCCGCCACAGAGAGCAACCCCAAACAATACGAGGAAAAAGTGCAGTAAAAGAAGGGGACCAACCACTTCTCTGCTGGTAGTGATTCTTTTACACTTCTCACTTAATTATTACTCTAGCATTACTTACTGAGTAATTAGGTACTAGAATAAATTCTAGATGTTTTCACTGAATTTCTGGTCAAGTAAAAAAATGGGGGGAGTAAAGGATCTGATATCGTAAATATAATTGCTTCCTTTGTTTTTGTACTTACTGGTAGAAATAATATCCTGATGAGACACAAGTTCATCCAAGGTACTGGGCCTGTATTTTTCTACCCTGGAAACCAAAAGAGTAAAAATCTCAAATCTGTTGGAGTGTTGGCATAGGAATAGTTTAGTTTAATCATTCATGTGAAGAGTAAAGTTGCTTTCAAGAATGATGCTCTACTCTTTACAACACACATACCTACTTATGTACCAGATGATTATGTTGAAAAATGATATATCATCCTGGAAGAAACCAAACACATACGAGAAGAATCAAAAGATCTACTAAGGCTTAGGAAGAAAACACTTACTTTTCTTGTTCAATGACATAATCTAGTCTGGACATGATGAGAGAAGAATCAAGAGGACCAAATCTGAACCGTGTACATCTGGATTGTATGGCGGGGGGGATCTTACTCAAATAGTTGCATATTATACAGAACCGAACATTGGTGGTGAACTTCTCAATGACTGAAATAAAGAGACAAATTAACATGTTATTTGTAGACTACTAGATTGTTTTAAACTTCTTTGCCAGCCTAGTTAGCTTGGTTGGTAGCACGTCTTCCTTGTAAGTGATCAGTGATCCATTGAGAACTGGTGCATATGTATATGCTATCATCAATGGCCAAGATTTTTTTTTCTTCTTCTTCTTCTTTTTTTAACTTACTTCTCCTCAAAGCATTTTGAGCATCATTGGTCATGGCGTCTGCTTCATCCAAAATAATCAACTTGTAGCTACTCTTGTGCATAGTCTTGGTTGAGGCAAACTGAAAAATCTGATCTCTCACAATCCCAATACCTCGGTCATCTGAAGCATTCAGTTCAAGCACCTGGGAAAGTAGAGAGAATAGAATATGAAAACCTGGTTTGTCTTGGATAGGAAACAAGATTTTCAATACATAATGCTTTGTTCTATTCAAAGAGGGGTTAGAAATCAATGCGGTAGGTATTTATAAGTCATAAGTATAAGGAAGAAGTTGTTTTTTCTCTCTCTCTCTCTCTCTCTTCTTAGTCTTTTCTTTTTTTTACCCTTAAAGCAAGCAAAAATTCCAATATTGGTAGGTAGTTACCATCATTAATTACCTACTTACCATGGCATTGAACTGAGCCTTTGTGTACAATTTTCTAGCACAAGCCAAGATTGTTGTGGTTTTACCGGTCCCAGGAGGTCCATAGAACAGAAGATGTGGCAGCTCATTCTCATCAATGAATCTGTTGACTGAAAGAGAAAACAGAAGGAATTTGAAACTGGTATACCACTGTGACCATCACTGTCAATGTTTTAACACTTGTCACAAATGACATTCCCTAATAAAAGGCACCACACTAAAATTAGATGACCAGATTAAAGAGAAAACAGAAGGAATTTGAAACTGGTATACCACTGTGACCATCACTGTCAATGTTTTAACACTTGTCACAAATGACATTCCCTGATAAAAGGCACCACACTAAAATTAGATGACCAGATCGATATCTGTGAGTGCCAAGCCTTTCTCAATCTTGATTTCTTGAATTTCTGAAATGAAATACAAATAAAATTGATTACACTTTGAAGGGAAAAAAAAACATTGTTACTTGAGTAGTAGTACCTACAGGTCCTAGAGATAAGTTCAGCATGCCCAAATGATTACCCATCTGGGGATACCAACCACGTGCAAATTGGCTTAGCTTCAGTGATCACTGATTCACACCGTCCTTCATAATTCCTAGTACATATGTACCTGCATAATGCTAAATAAGTTAAGTGTTAAAATCCAATTTTTTTCAGAAGAGATAAAAAAAAATCTCATTTTAAAACAGTAATAATGTCGGAGAAAAAAAGAAAATGCGTAATTTTTTTTCTAGGATCGAACCGACGAGTAACAGAGTCCCCCCCCGAATGCCCACCCAAAGTGCCTATCTTTGTCAGCACAGCCGAACAGTTTAGAAAGGGGAGGAGTTTAGTTCAAATGCTAGGGGAAACTTTCCCCTACATTAACAAGTTTTGAGAAAGCTCCAAAGCTTTTGATACGAGGCTTGCTCTAAAGCTCTACAGGCATGCGCAGGAGAATTTCCCCCACTCTTGACTTCGACTGAAGCTCCTCCTTTTTCACTATGCTGACAAAGTTAGGCACTTTGGGAGGGCAGTCGGGTGGGGACCTTGTTACTCGTCAGTCTGGTAGCTTAAAAAAACCTCTCGCAATTTTTTTCGTGAATTTAATGAACTTTTTTCGTTTTTTCCCATTATTCCTTTCAATTTTATCTTTCTGAATTTTATTATTATTTTGAGTAATTCTTTTTATTCTGTTTTGATTTATTATGAATCTGAAATCAATTTTTTTTCCTTTCTTTGGGAGGGCAGTCGGGTGGGGACCTTGTTACTCGTCAGTCTGGTAGCTTAAAAAAACCTCTCGCAATTTTTTTCGTGAATTTAATTAACTTTTTTCGTTTTTTCCCCATTATTCCTTTCAATTTTATCTTTCTGAATTTTATTTTTATTATTATTATTTTTTTGAGTAATTCTTTTTATTCTGTTTTGATTTATTATGAATCTGAAATCAATTTTTTTTCCTTCGATTTTTCATTTTCAGAATTCAAACAATTCTTTCCGAAGAAATATGAGAACCATACAAATATTCTACGAATACTGTATCACATACAGTTCCCTACTGATCTCTACACTCGCTACTTGATTGTTTTTACGAGACTGAGTGGACCTCAATAGCAAGTACAATCTCTTATATTTTGAAAGAATTGTAAAACATTAAATGTTAAACCATTACTCTAAACCAATTCAAAATCATGTCATTTAACACCAACCTGTAAGTACAAACCCGAATCGAATTCGGAACTCTTGGTGCTGGTTATGAAAGTTAATCTTATTTCAAACAAAGTTACATGGAATACATTATTTTAATTTCGTAGGTAAAAACAAACCCCTCTGTATAAATATTGTAGGTACTAACTTAAAGATGTTTATTTTAACAAGATCGTGGAAATTATTTATTTTAATAAAACTTTGTAAATATTATTACAAAATTGAAAATTTGCATTTTTTTGTTTTTCTTTACTCTCTTCAAAACTATAAGGGAAAGTCGGCTAAGCTAAGACGCTACCCACGGAAAAAGTCCGATTTACACTATCGATATTTCAACTGATGACTTACCAATAGACTACGGACGTGTGACGTCATTTTGGGCAACAAACATGGGTCGCTATGTTGTTTCGGGTAAATGTCGCCAATGAACTTTTAATTAGCCAGCCTAATTAGCTTGGTACCGCGTCTGCCTTTTAAGCGCTGAGTCACGGGTTCGATTCCACCCGGGGCAGATTTTATCCTAAACGGATAATGTTTGTTCTCGGAACGGCTGGCTTTCAATCCTGAGACAATCCATGGTGGTAAAACTTGACCTGAGTATGAGCTGATTTGCTGATTGCTACAGTCCAGTAGACCAAAAATACACAAACATGTTGAAGTTGCTAACCTCTTGGGCAACAGCAATTAGGGTTTCGGGTCAATCCAATTTTTTACTCTGGTTAACTTTTTTAACCTAAAATGTTTGACCTTATCGAGGAAAGTCAGAGGGAAAGAAATCCTGTGATTTGTACTGACCTAACATGTAACTTACCAAGGTAAATTTGGTTTCTGTACTTGAGTCATGTTTAACAAATTTGCAAAAACACTTTCAGGAAGGAATCTCTCTTGCACTAGATTAAATAGTTACCACATAAACAGTACATGTTTACAGGAAATACATGTGAAAAGAGTTAAAACTGTTGGGTTTTGACGGAAAGCTCAAATTTGACAATAGTTCTAAACCCGGCGGGCGAACAGAACACGCAGTGGAACACGACTTTTTTTGCGTTCAAAATGTTCAAATTTGAAAAATCGCGGTTTTTGATTTTTGCTTGTCAGCCATCTTTATTTTTTTGGCGGGCTCCTAGAAAAGCCGCGTCCACACGCATTCTTGATATCGCGACAAATGAAAAATTAAACTGGGCCCGGCCAAGCTTGGATTTTGGATTCGGTTTTTTTACGTTTCGTTTTCGAGGACACCCTTCCCTTCATCAAGTTCATCATCACATGATGAAAATTAAAATGGATTTTAGATGAAAATTATTATTATTTTTTTTTTTTCCTTAAAGCGCTTTTTAACTCTACGAACAGTAAGTCGTTCGCGCTGATATCCCTAGGTTATATTAGATTGAGGGCTTTGAGGTATAAGAATAGGGAATCGACAGCTTCAACATCGTCAGATAGGGAGGGAGGTGAGGGCAAAGAGGCGCAAATGTGGGCATAAGTGACACAGACAAGTAAGTATATAATTATGTTGAATAGTGAGGATGTCCCCACACTGGCACACAGGTTGAGGTTCACGGGTGAACAAGTATGTATGGGTCAATCGTGTGTGCCCAATCCTGAGCCTCGTGAGCACCACCTCCTCCATCCTGGTGCTCCTTTGGCTGGATGGCCACTCCTCGATTTTAGGTTTTATTCTCTTGAGTTTGTTGTTGGGAATATCGTCCCACGACCTCTGCCATTGGGTCTTAATTAGTTTGGCAATCCAAGGTTTAAAGTCTTGAGGTGTGCATATATTGAGGTGAGCAACATTGTCATGATCACGGGGGATAATAGATAAAGGATCTTTGGCTGCCTGGTCTACGGCCTCGTTGCCGCCAATGCCGCAATGAGAGGGGAGCAACATTGTCATGATCACGGGGGATAATAGATAAAGGATCTTTGGCTGCCTGGTCTACGGCCTCGTTGCCGCCAATGCCGCAATGGACATGATGCCGTTTATTTCATTCCTTAATTCCCAGCCGTTTCTGAGATATAAGCGTGGTTCGCAAATCACGAACCACCCTGTATACATCCAAGGCACATTCTTTTACATCAACGCCTATCCAAGAACGGAAATCTTACGTATTCTTGAGAGTTCATTGCAACGGTCAATACATTAATTAGACTTACTTTATCATGGACACTCGTTGCTATTATGATAAAGTAAGTCTAATCAAGAACGGAAAATTATTCGAACCCAGCACCTCCAGGTTGAGAGTCAGTGCTCTTGACCACTCCGCCGCAGAGAGCAACCCCAAACAATACGAGGTAAAGGTGCAGTAAAAGAAGGAGAGATGAAGAGAGGATGACCTAATCACTTTTATTTACATAGAACTCACTTTTATAACAGAGATCCATGGATTCATTAAGGAGCCACCGCAAGATATTGGTGATCTCAGTCTTGGTAGGATATCCCACACTGTTGTACACTGTATCTTCATTCACTTCATCAGCATGCGCTGTAGCGGCACTCTGCAGAATATTCAGCACCTTACGCATATCACCGTCCGATAAGTCAATGATAGCTTTCTTTCCGTCCGGAGTTACGGGCAGTTCTTCAAAGGGTTCTCTCTGCTTTTAAAGACCAAGCACAAGTCCTCACGATGGTTGACTGCGGTTCAGGACAAGCCAGCCAAATTAACATGGCTAGAGCTAGAGACCATCACCCCGGTGTATAGCAGATACAAAAAGACACCTTTTCTTTATTCTGCTATCGCCATTCGGTGAAAGCTAAAGCCGCTACAACAACAACAACAACAACTATCGTACACTAGCTGAGTGGCTGGATAAACTAAGGTCTTTAGTTACAGGACTTTTACTCTCAATTCAGTAAGTTTGTGCCTCCTCATATAACATCATTCACCGTGATTGCTGTGATTACACAGATGGTCACCCATCCAGTTACAAACCATGTCTAACATGGCTTAATTTCATTTCAGTGATCCATTGAGAACTGGTGCATATGTATATGCTATCATCAATTGCCAAGATTTTTTTTTTTAACTTACTTCTCCTCAAAGCATTTTGAGCATCATTGGTCATGGCGTCTGCTTCATCCAAAATAATCAACTTGTAGCTACTCTTGTGCATAGTCTTGGTTGAGGCAAACTGAAAAATCTGATCTCTCACAATCCCAATACCTCGGTCATCTGAAGCATTCAGTTCAAGCACCTGGGAAAGTAGAGAGAATAGAATATGAAAACCTGGTTTGTCTTGGATAGGAAACAAGATTTTCAATACATAATGCTTTGTTCTATTCAAAGAGGGGTTAGAAATTAATGTGGTAGGTATTTATAAGTCATAAGTATAAGGAAGAAGTTGTTTTTTTTTCTCTCTCTCTCTTCTTCTTCTTCTTAGTCTTTTCTTTTTTTACCCTTAAAGCAAGCAAAAATTCCAATATTGGTAGGTACTCAAAAACCCGCGGGTTCGATTCCCGCACGGGGCGGATTTTATCCTAAACGGATAATGTTCGTTCTTGGAATGGCTGGCTTTCTCCTATCCTGCCTTCCTCTCTTAGATTTCGGGACGATAAGACCCCAGGTGTTACAGTTCCCCCGATTAAACAAATAAAAAAAGAGACCAAGAAGAAAAGATGCTAAGGCAAAAAACCCTGTAAAAAAAATGGTCGGAACTCACTATTGTGGACCAGGAGGAACTTCCAACTTGTCTCTCGCGGAATTGAAAGCGGCTATAAGTGCACTCAGTTGAATTTTCTCACTCGTTCCAGCAGCCAGACGATATTCAATATCCGACATTTTCAACACGAGGTCTACCAACATGGATTCGGGAATCTCAACTGGAAGAATCAAAGATTTTATTTTTTTTATATATATTAAGAGTTATTTACAGAGTTCAGCACTTAACACTATCCCCAATATACCCCTTGTCTAGTTACGAACAAATAGTGAAATTATGCCTGAGGCAATCTCTACCATGCCAGCCTAGTTACTTTGGTTGGTAGCGCGTCTACCTTGTAAGCGCTAGGCCACGGGTTCGATTCCCGCTCGGGGCGGATTTTATTCTGAACGAATAATGTTTGTTCTCGGAACGTCTGGATTTTTCCTATCCTTTCTTCCTCCAGACCAACCACTTCTCTGCTGGTAGTGATTCTTTTACACTTCTCACTTAATTATTACTCTAGCATTACTTACTGAGTAATTAGGTACTACAATAAATTCTAGATGGTTTCACTGAATTTCTGGTCAAGTAAAAAAATAGGGGGAGTTTAGGATCTGATATCGTAGATATAATTGCTTGCTTTGTTTTTGTACTTACTGGTAGAAATGATATCCTGATGAGACACAAGTTCATCCAAGGTACTGGGCCTGTATTTTTCTACCCTGGAAACCAAAAGAGTAAAAATCTCAAATCTGTTGGCATATGAATAGTTTAGTTTAATCATTCATGTGAAGAGTACAGTTGCTTTCAAGAATGATGCTCTACTCTTTACAACACACATACCTACTTATGTACCAGATGATTATGTTGAAAAATGATATATCATCCTGGAAGAAACCAAACACATATGAGAAGAATCAAGATCTACTAAGGCTAGGGTTTACTAACTTGGGATTGAGATGAATCAAGAATTTCCCTGTACTTAATAGCCAGGTTAACCTTGGATGAACTCAATCCTGAGACAATCCATGGTGGTAAAACTTGACCTGAGTATGAGCTGATTTGCTGATTGCTACAGTCCAGTAGACCAAAAATACACATGTTGAAGTTGCTAACCTCTTACTGTATCTTCATTCACTTCATCAGCATGCGCTGTAGCGGCACTCTGCAGAATATTCAGCACCTTACGCATATCACCGTCCGATAAGTCGATGATAGCTTTCTTTCCGTCCGGAGTTACATTTACTCTGAAAAGAAAAGTGTCAATGGACGTTAGTTAATACTAGATTTTTTATTATTATTATTATTATTTTAAGTTGGCTTGGTTGGTAGTGCGTCTGCCTTTTAAGCGCCAGACCGCGGGTTCGATTCCCGCCCGGGGCGTATTTCATCCCTCAACGGATAATGTCCGTTCTCGAAACGGCTGGCTTTCTCCTGTCCTGCCTTCCTTCTCTTCAATTTCGAGACTATAAGACCTTAGCAGTTACAGTTCCCTCTATCAAACCTCTTAAAAAATCAAGAGGTTTTGATGGAGAGAACTGTAACTGCTAAGGTCTTATCGTCTCGAAAAAAAATCAATAAGGTTCTGTAGCTTCAATTGAAATCAATAAGGTTCTGTAGCTTCAATTGAAATCAATAAGATTTTCTTTTTTTTAAGGTTCTGTAGCTTCAATTGAAATCTATAAGGTTCTGTGTAACGTGTCTGCTTTGTATTATTCCCTAGGTCGCGGGTTCGATTCCTGCTCGGGACGGATTTTATCTATCGTCTCGAAAAAAAATCGAAGGGAGAAGGAGAACAGGATATGAGAAAGTTAGCTGTTCCGAGAACGAACCCTGTTTAGGATAAAGTTTGCCCCGGGCGGGAATTGAACCAACGACCTAGCACTTACGAGGTAGGCGTACTACCCTTCAAGCTAATTAGAAGAGCCATGAACTAAATTTTGAAGCCCTGCCTCGGTAGTGTAGTGGTCAAGACACTCGCCTGGTAAACAGGAGGGCACGAGTTCTATCCCAGGCGAGACATGGAATTTTATCCTCAATATATTTTGAGAATTTGACCAACTAAATTTTGAAGCCCTGCCTCGGTAGTGTAGTGGTCAAGACACTCGCCTGGTAAACAGGAGGGCACGAGTTCTATCCCAGGCGAGGCATGGAATTTTATCCTCAATATATTTTGAGAATTTGACCACAGTAATAGTCTAATAGTAGTAGCCTACTGCTGGAGTAAAGGGACTTTTCAGTCCTATTCGAGCAGTATAAATAAGCACTATTATGATTTTTATACTGAACTCTGCACACAGGAATTTCGTCAGAATTAGGCGAGCTATCAATTAAATTAGGAAGAAAACACTTACTTTTCTTGTTCAATGACATAATCTAGTCTGGACATGATGAGAGAAGAATCAAGAGGACCAAATCTGAACCGTGTACATCTGGATTGTATGGCGGGGGTGATCTTACTCAAATAGTTGCATATTATACAGAACCGAACATTGGTGGTGAACTTCTCAATGACTGAAATAAAGAGACAAATTAACATGTTATTTGTAGACTACTAGATTGTTTTAAACTTCTTTGCCAGCCTAGTTAGCTTGGTTGGTAGCACGTCTTCCTTGTAAGTGATCAGTGATCCATTGAGAACTGGTGCATATGTATATGCTATCATCAATGGCCAAGATTTTTTTTTCTTCTTCTTCTTCAATGAGAGGGACACCACATCAGTTTGACATATTTTCCAACAGCTTTTAGGTCACTCCATGCCGAATGGATTTGGGAGATGATAAGGCAGGAAAAGTAAGGATTGACTATGGCAGATATATAGGGAGCCCATTGAGTCACTGACTATTAAGAATCTCATGGCAGGGTGATTTATAATGGACCTGAGACAGAGGAGGATAGCAATTAGTTGAGCTGAAAAAATAGAGTTAATAGAATTTAACGTAGGTACATATTAGAGGTACCTATTGGCTGACAGAATGCCATCAACACTAAAGGCACAGCTGGTAAAGGTTGCGGATTTTTGGAGCCATCTGTAAAACATAACACATAAGTAGAGTATTTTGAACAAATAATATCAAGAAATTTTTGCTGATATGTCAATGGGGAAGTGTCAGCTTTTTTAAAGAACTCAATAGAAAAAAAAATCATTTTAATTATTGATATGTCAATAAATTTAACTGTCAAATCTATGGTGATAAATGATCACCAATTTATTGTTCAAATAAAATTTGAATGTGCCTAAAAAAAGTAGGTACCTACTCCCTGGATAACATCATACGCGTACCGTAGGTATTTGCAAACCCAATAGTCAAATCTGTGGAATAACAGCTAATTTTACCGCTCCAAAATGTCCCACTAAAAAATTGGGAAGGTGTATTATATTATAACCACTTACTTAATCTCCCTACAGTTGTACCTACCGTAACCTACCTATACGTAGGGTGTACCTAATAATAAAAAGGGGATCCTCTAGATCTAGATAAAAACGTTATAAATTATATAAAACGTAACCTGTTTTTCACGTACATAATAGGTAAACATATAATTCATAATTATGTGTAAATGTGTTTTTAATGCTAATGCATAAAAATACAGTTTATGGATTAGTCAAATGTAGGGGAATAATAGGGAAGGTGTCCCAAAGGGGCCACCTTAATGAAGATCATTCAAACCTGACATCTCATAACCCCCAGGTCTAACTAGTTCTCATGATGACTTTGGCCACTTTCGGACATTAGGTACCTACAAGTCCAAGTCGATGAGTTGGGACTTCCAAAAGTAAGTAGGTAGGGTATCTACGGGCTGAAAAGTCTGGACCAATAGGTAGGTAGGTACCTGTACCTAATATTATACCTATCTATAAATGTTACACCGCACCGTATAGCAAAAGTACCTATAATGAAAAAATCACATTTAAAAGGTACATAACAGGTAGGTATCTAACCATCTAAAGATTCTAAAGTCTACAACCATGCACAACTCTCGAACGTCATTATTCTAGTCGACCCAGAAAATAGGTAGGTATAATAAATGTCGAAGTCATTGAACGATTTTTTTTAAATTATTTTTTACTGTCTTCTATTTGTTTTGCTGATGGGGAAAAAATATATTATTGATCTTTCACAAGTGGATAAATTGTCCGGAATGACGATTTTATAGTTCATTTGCACTTCATTCTTTGACGATGATGCTGTGTATAAGACTTGTGCTTTTACACCTCCTCGCGTGTTTGAAACCTGCTATCTCAGAAGGTAATATTTAACTTCATAGAATGTTTTACTACTTACAGGACATAGGCACCTCTTCACTTACGAGTATATCCTTGAATCGTTGGTCCGCAACAAAGGATATATCGATCTGACAAGATTTTGGGCCGTCCGAAAAACATCGCCCAAAACAATCGAAAAGCATAAGGTACTTGCCAACATCAAGTTCATAGACGCGTACCTATGCTATATAGGATATAGGTACCTTTATTTGTGTCCATCGAGGGAACTTAGCCGTCCAGCAATAGATGTTAAACGAAATTTTTAATTTGTAACAATAAAGTACCTATGTAAATAAATCTAGGTAGGTACCTATAGGAACCTAAGTAAGAATGAAAAAAATAGGAAAGATAAATAAAAAATAAAAAAATAATTACCTAATGGTTTTGTCGTAAAATTTTGCAGGGCCATTTTTCCGTCACGATGCAGACCCGGCGTTGGTGAAATATTTGCAGCCCAACGATATTTCTGATGGCAAATACGACAATATAACCATGGAGGAGGCTGAGAAGATCGGCCTATGTGCCCGGCCTTGTGACGGAGCCAAACCGATGGTTTGCTACTATCACTTCACCCTGGAAAACTATGCCACTATTGGACCGTGAGTACCTATGTATAACCCTTTGTTCCGACGCTCTTATTGAGAAACAACCACTTTCCTGAAGCCAGCCACTCACCATCAGGTACACTTGATCAGGTACACCTCATCAGGTCTACCTGATGGTGTGTGTGCTCATCAGGTATCAGGTAGACCTCACAGGCGGACCTGATCACGTGTACCTGTCAGGTCTAGCTGATAGTAAGTGTCTGGCCTAAGAGACTCTTTTATTAATTGTATCAACTTGGTATATTTCCTTTTTACACTGATAATGCCGCCACTGGCTGAGTCCTCACAAGGCTGAGAGTATAATGTATTCCAGGCAGAGCCGAAAAAACTTTGACTCGAACTCAGGACCTTCATAATACATACCTAGGTACATATTATGAAAGTCTAAACTATACCTACGCAATCTACGCTTTCATTTCATGTCCATGTTCTTTTCTCAACACTTTTTGTTCCCTGTTTCACCCAGAGCATGTGGTAACTGTATTAACGGAACTATGGACGATTGTTTTAAGAAAGGTTGCGTCACGGCTGATGGAGTAGAGCGACCCATTTTGACCATCAACAGACGTCTGCCTTCACCCTCCATTCAGGTAAGCATCTTTTTCAAGTAATAGAGTTGGTCTATTCTAGATCTGGCTTAAGGCCTTTAAATCGGAAGTATAGCAGCCTGAAATTTCCCTTGATGATAAAGAAATAACAAAGGTTGACTCATAAAATTTGTAGCCAAAACCAAATGTCAGCCTTAAAGCAATCATCCTAGGGCTGAATGAGAGCCTGACGAAAAACGCTCACCCCGTCTGAACCCGGGAAAAAGCGGAGAACCCTAATTTTCCTAGTCCATCCTAGTTCAGCAAAAACGGTAAAATCAGGGAAAATTTTGAAAATTGATAAAGAGGGTCTCCTTTACGAAATACGAAACTTTTTTTATGATCGCGGTCAAACGGTTCAGACGACATCGACAGGACAAATAGCTCAGTCTTTAAGGACAA
The DNA here is from genome assembly GCF_000475195.1 of Diaphorina citri. Taxonomy (NCBI): domain Eukaryota; kingdom Metazoa; phylum Arthropoda; class Insecta; order Hemiptera; family Psyllidae; genus Diaphorina; species Diaphorina citri. The sequence goes on along the minus strand of NW_007377491.1, from coordinate 411,810 downwards.
TCAATCCATATATAAAATTAATGTTGCTCTGGCATCCCTTCCTACAGGTGTGTCGCGGTGACACGATCGTAGTGGATGTGAAGAACAAGATAGTGGATCGAGTGGTCACCATCCACTGGCATGGAGTGTACCAGAGACACACCCCTCACTCGGATGGCGTACCGTTACTTACCCAATGCCCTATCATACCGGAGACTACATACCGGTATAAGTTCCCCGCTATGCCCTATGGAACGTTCTTCTATCACTCCCATATAGGTGAGCTAAGATGGTCCAGAAAACGAAGACTTTTTGGCGGACAAAAATAACGTAGTTTGTGTTTTTTGTCCAAGAGGTCGGGGATGGTGTCCTGATTAAGGGATCAAATGTCCCTGTATTGCTTTACAGATATGAATTCAATAATCAGTCATATGTAAAGGTGTACCTACCTATCTCTACTGTACAGTACTTACGGGTATGTCTATAAGATCTTATATTATTATGTGAGTAATTAAGTATAATGAATTAATGAACATACATTGATAGATACCATTCGACACAAACATAACATGCATAGGTCGCTAATGTACATCTGTGGTTACACTGAACTATAAGTATAATGTAGTGAAGGTAGGTACATAGATCAACCTAATATTGAGAATAGCCATTCCCCCAGCTACCCCCCCCCCAAATGCCTTTAGGGATGTGCTACCTATATTTAGATTGTCATGTAGAAGTTCGCTTAGCTGGTTATAGCTGTGAAACCGGGCACAAAAGATTTTTTTCTCCTCCTCAGGATTTCAAAAGATGGACGGTCTTGAAGGGCCGCTCGTCATTCGTCGGCCGAAGAAGGCCGATCCGAATCGGGACCAGTACGATACGGACTATCCCTCGCATACGATCATCATCACGGATTGGCTGCACGGAATGACGGACGCCAAGTTCCCGGGTAACACATATGCTAACTTTGGAACGCGAACGGAATCCTTCCTCATCAACGGACGAAGTGTGTTCAAATCGGTACGTTTGACGTAAATATTTACTGTTTATTTTACACCCATGTTACCTATGTAGTCTTAAAAAAAAAGTGTTTCACCACCGTTTTTATTTCGTAGCATGCCCATCCTGTAGTATATCCCTCATCAGATGGGCGATAAAAGACACAGTACTTACTTCCCAATTAGATGCTGGGTCAACACGAGAATACAAGAAACTCCAGAAAGTAACCCGGGTCTTGGGTTGGGATTTTCTTATTGATTCAATGGTTAGCTAGAGCTTCCTCCATCTCCCTTTCCATTTTATCCTCGTATTCGAACAGCATTTTCCCTCAAGGTTAAGGTTGCTTTACACCGCAGCCACTTTAGACTTTTTGTGTCCGTTTTATCCTAACATCCCTTCTTCATATTTTCAGGGCAATGGAACATCAAACCCCGTGCCTTACTCCAAGTTCAAGGTCAACAAAGGGCTCCGTCACAGATTTCGAATCATCGGGGGTTCCTGTTTGGCCTGCCCCATGTTGTTCTTTGTCGAGAAGCATCGCATGAATCTGATCACGGTGGACGGAACCCCGGTACAACCTCAGATGTTTGACTCCATTACTATTTTTCCTGGTCAGTATACTCCGGTTAACAGTGCAATAGTCCTAAACATAAATTTGGACGCGGCACACATGGGATCAAGAAGAGACCGCCTTAATATACTTCGGTTACGAAAAGTAAAAACAATCTAATGAACCATTTTTATAAGAAAGAAAAGGAAATTTTGATGGGAGATTTTGCTTCTGCAGCGACGATACCCGGTATATGGGGCAAAGAGAAACAAATTAGTGGAGATGGCAAAACTTCCATGTCTTGCTTTAGTAGTGGAGATGTCAAAACTCCGATCTCTAGGTGTAGTACCTAGTGGAGATGCCAAAACTCTCATTTCTAGCTTTAGTAATGGAGATGCCAAAACTCCGATCTCTAGGTTTAGCAGTGGATAATATGTCAAAACTCATGTTCAGTAGCCTCTCTTGTGTGTAAAGGGATTTTGTAATCTCCTTCATGTATTTTCTATGTAACTTGTTCTCCTCCCCGGGACCCCGGGTATATTTCAGGTGATCGTATGGATGTCGTGATCACAGCAAATCAGTCAGGCGGTTCATTCTGGATACAAGTGAGGACTTTGTGTACTCCCAATGTTTCCGCGGAAGCCATCCTAGAATATAGCGACGGTAATGGCACTAAGGAGCAATCAACTCGGCCAGCCTTCGACGCCTATCCTAGAGGAAGGGTAAGAAATAAGAAATGTCATGTATAGAGCATTTACTATCATCTACCAAACACACACAAAACACAAAAAGCCCACTCTGAGGCTTAGGTGTAGGGACAAATGTCCCAAAGGATGGGCTAAGCTTCTACGAATCGACGAAGTGTAGGGAAATCTTCACAAACTCCTGCTGCGTTCTCTTTGTTTGGTTTGACCATTCGTCTCGAGGTGGAAATATGTAGGATAAAATATTTCAGGAATTGACAACTCTAAAGTTGTCAGAGAGCGAAGGGCAAAGCAAAAAGAGAAACACTCAGGCGTGAAATATCTTAAGTGTCTGGGTTACGCCTGAGTGTTTCTCTTTTTGCTCTGCCCTTCGCTCTCTGACAACTTTAGAGTGGCTCGTACGAGTTGACACGTGTCATAGCCAAGTATGGTATGTATAAACGAGCTAGGTTCATGGAAATACGGAAATTTCGACGTTTTCTTCTTCTCTCAGTATTCAGAATTGCACCTCCTGAATATGGTTCCTTTTTCTTTCAGGCTTTAAGTTTAGGATTTCAGCTCCTCAATCATATTGTCCTCACTCCCTTGATTTCAGAGTTTGAACGCTCTGGACTCTTCGGACTGTTCCGACACGAACCCGAACGTCTGCTGGAACCACGTCAACTCCCTCACACCGGCCACGGAGAAAGCGACAGTCCTGAAAGCGGTTCCCGACATCCGGCTGGTGTTCGCCGTCGATGAGTACCACTTCACACGGGACTCGCTGTTCTGGAACGACGAGGACGAGTATCATCGTTGGTTCCGTGAGTGAAGATTTTTTTTGGGGGGTAGTCAAGGCTGGAATTACAACTAGGCACGCTAGGCAATTTTCTAAGGGCGCAAAAAAAAAATAATAATAATAATAATAAAATAATAAAAGTATACACGACAATTTTAGGTACCCCTCCCCGTTTCTCAAGGGTGCAAAAATTATGTAAATCGGGCCCTGGGGGTAGTTCCCCACAGGATAAACCGGTGGTTTCCGTTAGTCCTATGTTAACAGCAGTCTAAATAATGCACATGTAATTGGACGTTCATCGCCTCGATGTTGTCCCGCTTTGAACTGTTCCTCTGCACGATGCGCCCCTCAGGTGACTCTGCAATCCCGCCTTTAATTTGCAGCGCCGGCCGCACCTTGGGCAGGATGGCTGGATACTCACATAGGATACTCATATAAGTACATAACTATCTCACAAGAGCACAAACCGTGTGCGGACTTCCATCACTGCCAAAAGATTTCGTCCTTCTATTCATTCTCCACTGTTCTCTTTCTAGAATCCTCGCCGAACGTAATCAAAACGCACGTGACCAACAACATCAGTCTGGGTATCCTTCCGTTTCCCATCCTATCCCAGGATCTGCCAATCCCGAAAGAGATGGAGTGTCCCAAAGACAGGTCCGTGTGCGGAAAAAGCGCCGAAAAAGGTGGCAAACTGTGCGAGTGTGTCGAAATCATCAAAGTCGGCCTCAACCAAGTGGCGGAGATCATCTTTATTGATTGGAGTAAGTATAGAATTTGTTCTTCTTTTTACAGAAATCAGAAACTTGTATGATTACGTCCACCTATCTTACGATGGGTCATACATCTCAACATCCAGAGTTCAGTCGACCGAAGACAATGGACATCGCTTGATCGCTTGACCTTGTAGCCGCTGCTACAAAATCATGGGCGAAAATGAATAAAACTTGCCACAACTGAGGCCCACAGCCCCAACATCAATGGTATTACATGATGGAAACGGTTGAGTGGGCTACGGGAGGTTTCACTACACTCTCTTCCTTCTCTTCTATACATTTCAGTTGGTCCCACTTCCACGTTCCTTCACCCAATGCACCTACACGGCACAGATATCTACATCATCGAGCAGGGCATCATTCCAGTCGCTGAAGACCATCGGGCATTCGTTGGGAAACTGCAAGAGCGTCTGGCCAGGGAGGGACCTGACTTGGCGACAAAGATTCGGCCGCAACCCTGCGTGAAAGACACGGTCACCATACCACCCAATGGATATACGGTGGTGCGAGTACACTTCAACAATCCTGGTAAGACTTTTTTAAACTTGTTTACAGTAGTCGTATTCATATATTCAAATATGTAATATTCAAATATGTAATCGGGGTTTAGTGAGCGACCATTCTGAGAGCAACGAGCACGATCATTGTTGTTGTTAACGTCATTGACAACGTTCAGAGGAAGGTGGCTGCCGTCACAGGGTTGGTTCATTTGGGTGGGGTCACGTGGGGTGTGCCGGGCATAATTATAAACACTCCTGTATTCTGGGCATAGGTCGGGGATCCCAGGGTCAATACGGTGTTGGTAGTTGGGCAGTCGTCGACACCATCCCGAGCGCACGATCAATCGCGTAGATGTTCGCCATTTTCCGACGAGCACGAACGCGATGGGCGATGGAAGGCGAACTTTCTTTCCCTTTATCAAAATCCCAAAGGTGTTTTTTTTTATATATATTTGTTTTCTGTAATTCTGTTCTTCTTACCTCTCCCAGGAATTTGGATCATGCACTGTCATTTCATCTTCCACACGGAGACGGGCATGAACACGGTATTCCAAGTGGGAGACCGCAAGGATTTCGTCCAGACGCCTCCTGAATTTCCGACCTGCAACAACTACCTGCCACCCGTAGATCCAAACGAGTTCAAAAATATCGACTGGGATGACGAGCCGACCTTACAGACGTGAATACGCTTCCATTGAACAACGCATTAGGTGTAAATAAATATAGGGATGCGGATGGAATCAGCAAAAGAAATAGCAAAGATTGAGTGCGAAGGGCATCCACTCGTAAAATTTGTAGCCAAAACCAAAAATGTCAGCCCAAAGTAATCACCCTAGTTAGGGTTGATTGAGAGGCTGACGAAAAACGCTGACCGCGTCTGTACACCGGAACAGGCTAAGAAAAAGAAGATAGAATCAGCATTAACAACAGGTGCCACACCCCTTGAAACGTTGGGTAGCTTGTAGCCGAATGGGGTGTAAAAGCCCCGTCACCAAAGACCTTGGCAGTTGTACAGTGAGGTTAACCTTCTATCAAAGAAACAAAATACCTATAGGTCTGGCTAAGGGACCTTAAACAAGGATCAGAGCAGCCAAACCCTAACCAGCCTGGCTAGCTGGAAATTAAAAAGGGTTTATCATACTGCCAAGGAAAAGTACACAGGTCCTCATGATGGTTGACTGCGGTTCGGGACGGGCCAAGTAATCTTGGCTAGGGAACCATCAACCCCCCTCGGTGCAGCTACACCGCCACAACAATAAAAAAAAAAAATAATAATAATAATAAAAAATAATAATATTAATAATGATATATAAAAAAAAAGTCTCAACTTTCCTATTCATTGGATCAGTTAGTTTTGAATTACCTAAGTATCTCTTTTCATTCTTTTACTTTAAGCCTTTTGATGAAAGTTCAAAGGTTCTCTGCTCTCTGCTTATTACCTACTATTACCATTAGCTTATTCAAAGTTTAAAGCTGTAGCTTGCTCATAAAAAGTTTTTTTAACTTGAAGATTATTGACCGTACACATCAATATATTTAAATTTTTACTGCCTGTTCCTGGCCTTGATCCTATGATTCTTGGATTACAAAAACCTCAGTCTTAACCACTGCTATGCATTGCACACTAGTGGTCTGAACACCTAGGTTGCCTGATACTGTTGAGATATGAAATCAAGGTTGAATATTCAGTGTGACCCTGATTCAAGCACTGGGAAGATTGCTTGTATATTGGTGTTGCCTAGTAGATAGGTGGAATATTTGAAAAGAACAAAGATCATCTGAATACAATGGAATTGAATAGAAGTAAGGTTGAACAGTAGAGATTGTCCTAGGCAATCTTTATATTATTACCTACATATTTTATTTACATATACCTAGGTATTTATTTATTTTACTTTAACTACTGCTACTACTCTTAGCCTAACCTAACCTGTCCAACAAAATTAGTAAGAGGAAAAGGACAGGGTACTTACTTTCACAGAGCTACTACAACAACAATGAACAACGTTCTATTAAAATAAAACATCAGTTTTTGTGTTGTATGTACATGTAGGTATTTGGAAAAAGTCCCATTATATCAAAAGCTTTAAAAGACCTCTTTCATTGTGTTCACTTACATCAATAATTGTGACAATAGGTACACTTTCATCAATAATTTTGATAATAGGTACCTAAGTACTGTGCTCTTTGTTTGTTCAACAACAACAACAACAACAACAACAACAACAACAACAACAACAACAACAACAACAACAACAACAACAACAACAAAATACCTACATGATGATTGTAAAAAAATATAATAAAAATCTGTATCCACCCTGTAGTTCTAATTTTAGGGTCACCCTATTTTTCTAATGCTAGGGTCATCCCAAAATCCTTGTTCAATCTTTTTTGTTTTTAACTTTGAACGAAAGCGTCAACACGGGAAGGAGAGAAAACATAGATACGGAAGGGAGGCACGTTCAAGGAGTATTTTGCTGAAAGCGCTAGCGTTTTCCTGTGTTTTTTTTCCTGTTTTTTTTTTTTTTTTTCTTTTTTTTTAGTCTTGAAATTCCGGGTCGCTTTTTTTTTCCTTTTTTTTTTTTTTTTTTCTTTTTTTTTAGTCTTGAAATTCCGGGTCGCTTCGGAAGAACAATTTTCATATCCTCATCTTCGGAGGATACAAGATTACGAGAAAAAAAAAGAGATGAAGGTACCGTGCCTATACTAGGCAGATTGTTTTTCCATGGAGGTTCCTATAGAGAACTTACTCCGCGGGTGCGGGTGAAAATTAGCTGCGAGACTGCAAACTACACCCACTATCAGGTAGACCTGACAGACACGCCTGAACAGGCCTACTGATGTCTGAGGCCAGCCACTCACTATCAGGATCAGGTAGACCTGACAGGGGGGCCTGTTCAGGCGTACCCCATATGAAAAATAGGCCGGGTGCCCGGGCGGCGCTACGAACTCTTGACGTTCAAGCTTCATCCGACACGCTTGAAGCGAATCTTCGTTATAGCCACAGATCATGAACCTAAAGACATTTTACTGACGACTATTCCTTTTACTGAATTATTTTATGTCGCTGCTGGGATTCGAACAACAGTTCCCCCGGTTATGAATCCAATATATGGATCAGCCAAGTGCACTCTACTGGAAATAGACCTACGCTAGAAAAAATAGAAGTAGGTACCTAGACAAAAAAAAAAAAAAAAAAAAAGAGACAATGATCTGAATATTGAACCCCCTGTATAATCTTATTAAGAATTCTATAGAGACGATGCGAGCATATATAGGAACAAGCAAATTCCAAAACAGTACTGAAAAACCTTCAGCCAGTCCCAGACAAACATTAATCAGACAATGGTATAGGATTGGTAGAGAAGGTACTAGAGAACCAACAACTACCATACCCAGGTCTGCATCTCATCTCAGTACACAGAATCTTTGTATCAAGCATTCTAATAAAAAGAATCTCTTCTGTTCATAATGAACCTGTTTCTGACATTATTGTTCCCTGTAAGAAGCCTCGCGTCCGTGTGGCTTGTGACCATTAATCACAAGTCCAAACCTTCGTCCCATGGTTCATTCTCTCATGAACACGCCCTGTATTTAAATCCAGAGGAAAATTGTCGAAATTTCCGCCACAATCTCTGAGAATGTGATACGCGGTTCTTACTTTATATTATGCACAAATATATTGCACTTACCATACACATTTGCGTTTCTGCGAATACTTGGAACTATTGATTCCTATTTCTCTCATACGTTATGATATTCCCCTTTTTATTTGCTTTTATTATTATCAACAGAACAGAATACGGCTCTTCAATGTTCTCGCTTGTTTGTATGTTTGTTCATTCGGCTAGGGCTAGGGAGAAGTATCGCTTGCTCCCTGTTTTATTCCATGTATTTCGTTGACCAATGAGCGAGGTACTTGTGAATAATACATGTGCAGAAAGATGCGCAGCAGGCTCATTTAGGGAGAACGCCAATACTTGTCCTTGTATTTTTTTTAGTTTTAGTGCCGACTCCATATTTCTTTTGAGCGCTCGCTTGTATTCCGTGTGTGTTTGGCTGTCAAAGCCGGGTTTTCCGTGTTAAAAGTTTCTCAAAGCCGTCAAAATTTTCTCGTTAAACAACTCCTCGTACCAGCCTAACATGGCTGAGTTCCAGACTGCTGTATCGCAGGATGGGCTCTCTCATGTGGCTCAGCTAGAGTTGGGTTCAAACCCCAACGAGCTGGCTCTACGTCGCCCCTTTGATCCTGTGGTTCATGACTTGGATGCTACATTCCGTCTATGTCGCTTTGCTGATCTGAAGGGTCGCGGGTGTAAAGTTCCCCAGGAAGTGTTGGCCAAGCTACTCGAGTGCTTACAGCAGGATGAGACTGCTCAAGATCATGAGCATGCACACTTCATGCATATGGCCATACCCCGTATTGGTAAGCAAATAGGTACAGACAACTTTCCATTACTTACTTTGCTTGATCTGTAGTGTCTGTAGTTTGCTTTTGTCATCATGTAGTTAGTAGCCAAACAACACAAGACTCTAGCAAGAGTTGAAGATGACCTACCTCAACATAGCATTCATTGAACCATTTTGAGATTTGTTTGTTTAAAAACCTAGACATAAAGTTATACAGAGTGCTAACATTTGTCAAATACCTCACATAGTTATGTCCTTATCAATCTTGTTATCACATAAATATTATGTCAAGAAAATAAATTAAAAAATTCAATATTAATACTGCCGTGCTAAGCAAAAACACTGTATGCCAAAAAATTGATTTTCGAATATTATATGAATTCGATGTTTCATTAATTTGCAATATTTTTCCCTCCTGAGTACAATCGTTAATTTTGACAGCATGATTAACTCTTATACATAATTATTATGTTAATAAATTGATGGGAATAACTTAAGTGTTCCAAGATTTCTTTAATACAACCTGTGCATTATATGGACTAGAATTTTACCGAGTGTGAGTGTAAGGCAGTCTGTACACACGTCGTAATGTGTGCGGGCTGCCTTAATGAATGCGATTGAATAGGTGCTATGGGTGGAGTCTAGATTTGTCTTTGCATTATATGGACTAGAATTTTACCGAGTGTGAGTGTAAGGCAGTCTGTACACACGTCGTAATGTGTGCGGGCTGCCTTAATGAATGCTTGTGATTGAATAGGTGCTATGGGTGGAGTCTAGATTTGTCTTCTTCTCATGTCTTGAATACTGTTTGGATTATCATTTTTTTTTTGTCTTCATTTAAAGTAGGTAGCCGAATTTACACGGGTTCTCTTTATATTATGAAAATTGTAGGTGACGTTTTTAAAGCCTCGGTTTTAAAGGCCTTGGGCTCTGAAAATCTTTCCCACATTTTTATATGCAACCTACCTTCATTTAATAAATTACGCATAAAGCTACGCATATCATTGTAGTAGGTACTCATCTTGTAAAAATAGACTGATTTCGAACCATCATTGTCCTTATTTGTTGAATTTTGGATAATCAATTAAGACTTTATATCTGAAGCCAGTGTGATTTACACTGTGCAGTAATAGTGTAAAAATAGACTGATTTCGAACCATCATTGTCCTTATTTGTTGAATTTTGGATAATCAATTAAGACTTTATATCTGAAGCCAGTGTAATTTACACTGTGCAGTAATAGATTAATTAACTAAGTAATAATTTGATAAAAAGTTCAAGTTGAGTTGTAGGAAATGTTGCAAATCGGTTATTTGATGCTGTGCCACTATCTAAATTTCCCTCTATATTGTGGTATTTGTTGTGAGTACCTCTTTTTGTTTCCTCCTTTTAGTTTTTTAAGAATCTTGAAAATCCATTTATTTTTCTCATTGACAACAGATTGATTTTTTTGTACATTTCTTTTGATTTTTATGTTTGAATAAAATTATTTAATTATTTTATTAATTGAAAATGAGAGTGTAGTAGCTCTATGTTTATAAATAACAATTAATTTTTAATATTAAATACATTTTTCACAACTTTAAAAAACAATAAAGAACAAAAAATTCGAAAAACCTAAACATGGAGTTCTTTTCTTGTGTTTGTTGAAATTTTGAATCCCTCATTGGCAGGTTTTACAAAGGAAAACGCTGATTTTTTTTTTTTTTTTTTTTTTTTCTTTATCCTAAACCCCTTAAAAACCACTAAAATGTTTTGCCGTATGTCAAAAAAGTATGTTTATTGTAAGTATAGATTGAAATCTTTAAACTTGTTTTCCCAAAAGTAGGGTTTTTGACATACAGTGTTTTCACTTAGCACGGCAGAATAGATGTAAAGCAGGGCCTTGTTTCTAGGGCTAAGGTGATCTTCATGCAAGTTCTCCCCATATCAACATTTAAAAACCAAAACCAGATTTCCAAAAGTGTCCTGATTGAGGCCCCATTCCATTATCAATTTATCACTTTTCTCCATTTTACTTGATTGCAAACCTCTTGAAAGTATGACATTATTCTGATTAGATGTGAAAGAAATAGCCTGTATTCAACATAGCACAATGCAAGTATGTGTGCTTTCATTACTCAAGATAAGCTATAAGAGCTCCTGCATGATTTTTACAAAAAATAATGGTAGTTGTTCAGAAGTCACATCAATGGTAATTACTAAAAGGAGCTGTCAGAAATGAGCAGTGACCAGTGTTATTATAGGGTTAGGTTAAACACAAAAAGGAGCTTTTTTTTTAATTGTCATGGCTTCTGAATAATTACCAAAACAATAATTTTCCAAACTTTTTTGCATACTTAGTGTCCAACTTGCACTAGATATCAATCTCATGATTGTATTTGTCCATATTTCCAGGTATTGGCATGGACTCTGCTGTCATCCCACTGCGTCACGGAGGTCTCTCCCTTGTACAAACCACAGATTTCTTCTACCCACTTGTAGATGATCCGTACATGATGGGCAAAATTGCATGCTCCAATGTACTCAGTGATTTGTACGCTATGGGAGTGACGGAATGTGATAATCTTCTGATGTTGGTGGCCGTGTCAACCAAGATGACAGAGAAGGAGAGAGATGTTGTCATTCCACTCATGCTGAGAGGGTTTAAGGTGCATAAAAAGATAACTTTTAAAATGTAATTCGATCATTTCGATTGATTTTAGCTCGATTCATTAAGTTCACCGAAATCCATTGGTGTCACATACAGCCCCAAAATATGGGTCAAGTTTGTACAAATATACAAAAATTTCTAAAAAAAAAAAAAAAAGATCCAAATCATTATTAATTTGTGGTTGAAGTTCAGCCTCTTCAGAAACAGAAACTAATCCAAGAATTATATTAATATTGTTTGCTTGTTTAATTTCCAGGACTCTGCATTGGAAGCGGGCACTGCAGTTACCGGAGGTCAGACAGTGGTGAACCCTTGGTGTACTATTGGAGGAGTAGCAACCACAGTGTGTCAGCCCAATGAGTACATTGTGTAAGTTCATATAATGTAAAAAAAAGAACTTGGTGATGTGTTAAAAAAAAAAAAAAAAAACTTGGTGTAATAACCATTTTTGAAATTTAATGATGCCTATCTTTACTTAATGATGAAATTAAAGACTCTCCTGACAGTCCTCTCTGTTCCTTAAATCATCCTGTGAAATCTGTTCACCTTTATTCTTGTCCTGCCTTGGAAGTCAGCACAGACACTGTAGGAAAACATTGGGATGTGTGCAAGAAAATGACCTGTTGGTCAATTCCTAACATTAGCTAACAACAACATGATGCCTATCTTTCCCAGGCAGGGTTAAGTGGTACATATTATCACATTAAAATTGCCTATCAAGAGCTTATTCACCACCATGGATTAATTTTCATCAGGCCACTGATTGAATTTTTGGCAATACACATTCTCTGCCCTTCTAAATAATATATCTGACCCTCTTAAAAAGCATAGAAACAATTTAAATAGAGGGAAATGGTAAGTTTTGTGGTTTTCACCGAATATGGTTTTACATTTTTCAGGCCAGACAATGCTGTTGTGGGAGATGTACTTGTCCTAACCAAACCTCTTGGTACACAAGTTGCAGTCAATGCACACCAATGGTTAGATCAACCCGAGCGTTGGAACAGAATCAAGCTGATTGTGTCTGAGGATGACGTGAGGAAAGCTTACCAGAGGTCCATGGACTCAATGGCACGTCTCAACAGAATTGGTAAGATTATGATACCCTGTTCCTGAGGTAATCAGCAAGGATTTCCACACAAAATGACTTATTACTAGAGATATTAAAATGAATAAAATGAGTAAACCCCTAAAATAATAAAAAAAAAATGTGTATTTCATACATGGTGTTGAAGGACATGTGACATGGCCAGGGCTTGGTAAGTAGTGCAAAAAGTACTATTGGGTTCTATGGATAACCCAATAGTTAAAATGGACCTTCACAAAGCTACCAAGTCTTAAATCAAGTGCAAAAAGTGTCCAATGTTTGCTTTTGGACCAACACAAAAATAATTGTAATCTCTTTACAGACTTTAATAAACCAACATGTTGTATTATTTCAGCGGCTCGTCTCATGCACAAGTACAATGCACACGGTGCTACAGATGTGACTGGATTTGGTCTGCTAGGTCACGCTCAGACCCTGGCCAAACACCAGAAGAACGAGGTCTCGTTTGTCATTCACAATCTGCCCGTGATTGCCAAGATGGCTGCTGTTGCCAAGGCGTGTGGCAATATGTTCCAACTCCTTCAGGGCCATTCCGCAGAAACCTCAGGTGAGTGGGACTTCATCTCTTGGTTTGGAGGGGGCTTAGCGAGTCGGAATAGTCTGATCTTGGCCTGTAGAGGCTTCGCGAGTCGGAATAAAGACTGATAAAGAGCACAGTGGAACAACTTGTTCTAAGCTGACAGTCTAAATTAAGTATTCCTCATATACTTCTAAGCCGACGCGATTCGTTATCGTAACCGCACCGCGTCTGCGGCAGATATTGGATATTGGGCTAGCATTTTGGCTAAAGGTCAATAGTCAGTATGATCTCACTTTTTTCACACGATCGTCAAATATTTTTCTAATGAAAGCTCTCTTATCTTCCCACAGGGGGACTGCTCATCTGTTTGCCTCGAGAGCAGGCAGCAGCCTACTGCAAGGACATTGAGAAACAAGAAGGTTACCAGGCATGGATCATCGGCATCGTGGAGAAAGGCAATAGAACAGCGCGTATCATTGATAAGCCCCGAGTCATCGAGGTGCCTGCTAAGGAGAAGGACGGAGAGCTGTGGTAAAGGAAAAGTATCCTCGAATCAACATCCTTCTCATGAGAAACTCTATTTTTTACCGTCTGAAATGTGTAAATCTCGAGTAGCTGTGGTAAAGGAAAAGTATCCTCGAATCAACATCCTTCTCATGAGAAACTCTATTTTTTACCGTCTGAAATGTGTAAATCTCGAGTGGAAAACGCTGGACATTTTAACTAGGTTAATTTCGTTTAATGGATAAAATACGATAGTTATACAGATACAAAAATTCAAAGTAAAAAACGGTTTTTTCATAAGGAAGAAGACAATTTTATTAGAAGACTAAACTTTGGCACACATAAAAAGATAACTTTTAAAATGTAATTCGATCATTTCGATTGATTTTAGCTCGATTCATTAAGTTCACCGAAATCCATTGGTGTCACGAAAGGAATAAAAAGGGGGAAAAAATTGGCACATAAAACGATAGAGATACCTAATCTAACTTTGGCACATTCTATAAATCAACCACAAGACCTAAACAAACATCGCAATGCTTACCATAATAATTTTGATGGAATTTGGCAAAATGTTCATTGAACATTTTATCTGTTTTCGGACATTTAAACGTTCGGACCTTCGCGTCAGGGGCTCTATTTTTTGAGTGAGGTAACAGACCTTAGCAGGTATACAGTGACTTTAAACCCATAAAGGAAAGTATAAAAGTATTAACAGCCATTATCACGCGAAAAACCCCTTTCTGACGTTTCCCCCACAGCACAGGACTCATTCCTCCACCAATACACGGACTTAGAGTTCGGTATGTTTGGAAGGAAACCGTTTCAAAACGGCAAAGTACAGAGCGCTGAATGCATACACTGTGATGAACAGAATAAAGAACAGGACCATCAGGAACACAATACTCATCGTGTTATTCGAGATATTCATTGAGAACGGAGGTATACAGTGACTTTAAACCCATAAAGGAAAGTATAAAAGTATTAACAGCCATTATCACGCGAAAAACCCCTTTCTGACGTTTCCCTCACAGCACAGGACTCATTCCTCCACAAATACACGGACTTAGAGTTCGGTATGTTTGGAAGGAAACCGTTTCAAAACGGCAAAGTACAGAGCGCTGAATGCATACACTGTGATGAACAGAATAAAGAACAGGACCATCAGGAACACAATACTCATCGTGTTATTCGAGATATTCATTGAGAACGGGCTGCAGCCTGAGGTTTGCCTCTTCTTGGTTTCGTGATCCTTCAGCTCGAGGATCTTCTTCATGGCTTTGAGCTGGGCTTTCATTTCATCCACCTCGGAGAGGAGTTGATCGTCTGGAGAGAAACAAGAGGGTTATTAACCCAGGGTTTGAGAACGGGCTGCAGCCTGAGGTTTGCCTCTTCTTGGTTTCGTGATCCTTCAGCTCGAGGATCTTCTTCATGGCTTTGAGCTGGGCCTTCATTTCATCCACCTCGGAGAGGAGTTGATCGTCTGGAGAGAAACGAGAGGGTTATTAACCCAGGGCACAAAATTCACAAAAAGCCCACCTGATGCTTAGGTGTGGGGGCTAACAGCCCTAAAGGATGAGTTCTAAGCTTATACGAATCTATCAACCCAGGGCAGGTTTTGCATAGCAATCAAACACTGCAAGCGAGGATCATGACTAAATGGGCGAGCATGTGCGTATTTCTTGCAACTGGTCAATTCCAGTCAGAAGTAGGTTATTAGTTATTATGCACCATTATTGCAGTTGCTAAGGCATGGGATTCAAAACCCAGGGGACTGCGGTTCAACTCCCGGCCGAGACATGAAACTAACAAATTACTTCTCCAACACTTTTCAGTCTCATTCTTGCAGTATAAACAGGTTATATGTATGTAGGTATTCTATTCTACAAAGGAAGATTTTTTTCTTCTTCTTTACAGTAGGTACCTATCGTTTTAAACGATTTTTGCTTTACCATCTTTTTTTTAGACCTTTAAAAAAATATCGTACCTGTGCTCATCCTGATCCGTGTACTGTTGGCCATGTATCTTGGTTTCGTATCAACACTGTGTCACTGTCTGAACATTATTGTTGTTTTTATTGCACGAAATTTTGGATATCTAGCATTGATTTCTTTGTTGGGGGTGGAAAAGTGGGTGTTCCCATCCGCGCATGTTAGATAAATGTGCGGAAGTGCATTTCATCTTTAGAATAATGTCCATCGCTCCATCACGTACCCTATATATACCTAACTTGGGCACTACGTAGTATACACTACTTTTACTACATAACCTACCTTAACGTAATAGGAGAAAAAAAATTGAGGAGCTGATCCTCCTCTAATATAGGATTGGAAAAACAGTTTTTTTTTCTTTTTTAGGTAGGTAGGTACCTACCTCCATACGAGGTATTGTTTGATAAGGGTTTAAAGTCACTGTAGAACTACCAAGGTTAGTGATTAGGGTCTTACCCTCCTTTCGGCGACAAGCTACCCGCCGCACCGCCTTCTCACATTACCTCCACCAGCATGATATATTACCTCCAGACACAGATGATGAAGCTCAATCAGCAGATGGCTAAGATGATGGACCCGCGGGTCCTGCATCAGATGGGTGAGTGAACTAAATAAATAAACCTTTATTTGGTGGTCATTATAGGCATAATGGGTTTTTGAAATAATATTACCTCTGTGTCAGGAAACGCAAGCAGCACGCGATTGCTCAGATAGTCACCGATTCAGGTATTATATAGGTACCAAACCAACCACGTGTAACGTTGCTCAACTCAAATGATTCTATGGGAACTGTATGTATGGTATATTCAACGTGTTAATGCCGCTGGAGGCCGACATTTTTCTGCACTGATAGAAATTTCGAAAAAATAATAGAAAGTAAAAGCAGTAACAGTGTTGAAATTCGCGAAGTCCGCAAAATTCTACAGTAAATTTCCATTGCTTCTTCGACTTGCGGTACCTATTTTAAAATCCGCGGAAGTTTGAAAAAATGAAAAATAAGCAAACACCGAAACTGATTCAAAAAGGCGCTACGCGCTACCGGAGGCGAGTTTACAAAAAAAGTGGTTCCGAACCTGGATTCACGTTTATCGGGAACTATCTCGAGTGTTTACCATTTTGAAAAGTGTAATCTTGAATTTTCTTTTCCGTCTGTAATGTGTCATGTTGGGAACACGCGCCTCGCCTTTTCTTATTTTAAGAATAAGACCGGATCGAATGCACAGCTTATTCCTGATGGAAGTACCTGCTAAACAGAGGAAATGTTTCTTTTAGCGATGATTGTGAACACTTGTACCAGCTCGCACGAGTACATTTATAGTGTCTGTTGGTACCCAGCTGTGGTATTTGCATTTGCTAGAGAAATATGTTGGTAGCTTTCGTACTCGAGGGTTCAACATGATTCTTTAGTGTGAATTAATCGAATTATGTAAGTCTTGTATATAGGAAGCGAGCATCCCCGCCAGTAAAGGACGGATATTTTCGCATTTCCTCTGCAATAATTTCTACGTTCTTTTGGAACAGTATCCCTTGAATGATCGATTGACCATCCCTATTGTTTAGGAACTCTTTTTTCCACTGTTCTGTATTAAAGAACGCTGAGACTTTGAAAATTTGAGGAGGTCCTATAGAAGAAGGGTGTCAAATGGCCCTTCTTTCATAGACTTCAAAATGTGGATCGAAAGAAGGAAATTTCGAATATTATATGAATTCGATGTTTCATTAATTTGCAATATTTTTCCCTCCTGAGTACAATCGTTAATTTTGACAGCATGATTAACTCATATACATAATTATTATGTTAATAAATTGATGAGAATAACTTAAGTGTTCCAAGCGAACAAAAATCGACTTGACTCATCAGCTGATTTTTGATGATGAAAAAAGTGAGGTTATGTTATCACAAAAATACAAAAAAAGTAAAAATAAAAAAAAAGTTTCCCAATGAATCAAGTGATAAGGGAATACAAGTTATACAAGTTGTTAATTTAATTTTTATTAATTTCACATCTAAAATGCTATAGTATTTCCAGTGATTCACAGATTGAACAAAAATCGACTTGACTCATCAGCTGATTTTTGATGATGAAAAAAGTGAGGTTATGTTATCACAAAAATACAAAAAAAGTAAAAAAAAAGTTTCCCAATGAATCAAGTGATAAGAGAATTCAAGTTGTTAATTTAATTTTTATTAATTTCACATCTAAAATGCTATAGTATTTCCAGTGATTCACAGATAATCTTCACTAGACGTTCACAATACATAAATCAAAATGGTGTTAGCAGATTTAGGAAGGAAAATTACCTCGGCACTGAGGTCCCTCAGCAATGCCACTGTCATCAACGAAGAGGTAAGTTATCTGGAAATTTCAATATGCTCTAGCAATGTCTTAAAATGTTATACTTGGTTCATAATCATAACTAGGGATGTTTGAGTAGCTTACTAAACTGAAACAAGCATATCCAAGCTTTCCGAGAACACACCAAGAAGCCTGGTTAGACTTGGCATAAATTAGAATCCATATTCCAAAATGTTGCTGATGGACTACTTTCTCTATTACGTTCCATTTCTTATATGTATTGTTTGTTGGTTAAGGGAAATAGTCACACTGCAGAATGAGCAAGCTTAATCAAACACACAAATACAGCAGCTTTATTTTACCATTTGATAGGTATGGAAATAAATTAATGGTAAAACATTTTCCCCCATCAAGTTTTGAACCAAATCCAAGTAGGTACCTAAATATTTTTTCTTTGAACTTTCCAGGTATTGAATTCTATGCTGAAAGAAATATGTGCTGCCTTACTAGAAGCTGATGTCAATATTAAATTGGTCAAAAAATTGCGAGAAAATGTTCGACAAGTTATTGATTTTGATGAAATGGCCAGTGGCCTCAACAAGAGACGGATGATTCAAAGTTCTGTGTACAAAGAACTTATCAAAGTAAGTATGTAAATTGGTTGGAGAGATGTAAATGATTGTGGTGGTGGGCTACCTATGACCCATCACCTACACCAAAATTTAATAAATTTAATCAAGAAATAATTTAGTGCCTAGTAAACATGATCAGAATACAGAGTTACCTCCCTTAAAACAGACACCTCTGAAATAACATAAGACAAATGACTTTCAAATTTAAATAAAAAAAAACTTTTAACATTGATATGTGATGAACTCTTATATAAATTAATTGTAACCCTTTCTCTCTCTCCTCCCAGCTTGTAGATCCAGGTGTCAAAGCCCATCAGCCACAGAAAGGAAAACCCAATGTCATCATGTTTGTTGGATTGCAAGGGTCTGGTAAGACAACCACCTGTACAAAACTGGCCTATCATTACCTCAAGAAAAACTGGAAAGCTTGTCTAGTTTGTGCTGATACATTCCGTGCTGGAGCTTATGACCAATTGAAACAAAATGCAACCAAAGCTAGGATCCCATTCTATGGAAGGTATAAAATTTAATAGGGAGGTAGAGAGAGGAATCAAATTATTAGTTATGGAACTTTTTAGTTAGGGAAATCCCTTGAACATTATGGCATAAAGCCTTATCTCTTAAGTATTTCTAAGGGTTAGGGAAATCCTTTGATTATTATGGCACAAAACCCCTTGTGATAACCCTTAGCTCCAAGGGCAAGAGAAATCCTATACACAATATGGGATTAAGCCTGATACCTACATATGAAAAATCTTTTCACTGGAATTTCAATTAACTCCTGATTTGATGCCATTTCCCCAAGTGTGTGAAGTGTAAAGGTGGAGTTAAATAATGTAAGAATGAATGATCAAGAAAAACTGGAAAGCTTGTCTAGTTTGTGCTGATACATTCCGTGCTGGAGCTTATGACCAATTGAAACAAAATGCAACCAAAGCCAGGATCCCATTCTATGGAAGGTATAAAATTTAATAGGGAGGTAAAGAGAGGAATCAAATTATTAGTTATGGAACTTTTTAGTCAGGGAAATCCCTTGAACATTATGGCATAAAGCCTTATCTCTTATCTCTAAGGGTTAGGGAAATCCTTTGATTATTATGGCACAAAAACCCTTGTGATAACCCTTAGCTCCAAGGGCATGGGAAATCCTATACACAGTATGGAATTAAGCCTGATACCTACATATGAAAAATCTTTTCACTGAAATTTCAATTAACTCCTGATTTGATGCCATTTCCCCAAGTGTGTGAAGTGTAAAGGTGGACTTAAATAATGTGAGAATGAATGTTTAAACAGCTAAAAATGCAAGTAAGTATAAGGGAAAAAATTCCCTTTTTTATAGATTTAACGTCACTGTGTATAACTCCTAATGTTTTCCCTTGCTAAAGAAATAGCAAAGGTTGAGTGCGAAGGGCATCCACTCGTAAAACTTATAGCTAAAACCAATATCAGCCCAAAGCAATCACCCTAGTTAGGGCTGATTGGGAGGCTCACGAAAAACGCCGACCCCGTCTGTACACGGGAAAAGGCGAAGTAAAAGGAGACTGTCTCACCTAATAGTTTATCTTTGTACACAAGAGGACCACCGGAGTCTCCTTGGCAGGCATCTTCTGGTTTTTCCGTCTTGTTAGTCGTACACACAATGCTATCTTCATGGACACTGCGGTCACCTACAAATCCGATGCATTCCCACTTGCTAATTAGAGGTAACTCGATGGTCTGCAGAATGGGGGGTGTTCGCTCGCCTGGGGATAGTTGGCTGCCTGGTGGTACGAAATTGACACGGGGTCAGATAATGATTGTAGGTAACGCTTGTAGCGGTAGCTAACCCACATAAGGGACCAGCCTAGTTAGCTTGGTTCTTGTCTTCCTTCTCTCTTCGATTTCGGGACGATAAGACCTTAGCAGTTACAGTTCCTTCTATGCTTCTATCAGACATCTTAAAAAATGATAAAAAAAAAGTTTTGAGGGGACTCACACAGGGCCTTGTTGCTTAGCGTGTAAGCAAATATATAAAATAATTTTAAGGGACCAAAATTTCATGGCTGGGTTTAGAGAGAACTCCAAAGCAGCGGTACCAACTTGAAAAACTTCAATCCATCTCTCTTACTTACTTTACTTTCTCTTATCTTGTGCTAAATTTACTAACGATAAATAAACAAGAAGTATATCACAAATTTCAGGTCGATGTTTCCATTTCCAACGGCCGATTAAGGATTTGCCTCACACCTTGTGATGTGCAATGAGATAGGGTGGGTTACGGTAATTTTGAGAAACTATTGTTTAATAAGTGTGATGGTCTCAAATGACATGTTAATGGACTACAGAGGTAGTCTTATGAAAGATTGGTCATCAAACCACCCTATGCAATGTAAAAAAAAGCCAAAGGTGTAGACACAGCTTGTGTTAATCCCATCCGACGATCGGTGTAATACCCTGATTTTCCACCTTATCCTTGCAAGGTGTCGCCTCTCGAGTGTCAAATGATCTCCCACTCCCCTGTCCCCCCTCCCGCTCCATTCCCCTCTTCTTCCCCCTCTCTCTTTACTCTCACCTCTACACTGCTATGGCGAACCACCCCGTTGAAGGCACCGTATAGCTGATTATCGAGACTCGCGCTGAGCAGGTTCACTCGGCCGGGAACGCTCTGCCAGTACTGACCGATGAAATTGGTCGGGGAGACGCCTACACGCTGGTAGACCGTGTCCCGGGCGAGGGCCCAGACACCGCTCTGACTGATGGTGATGTGGGTGGCTTGTAGCCCGGGCACGTACAGCCAGTTGACGCCCAGCTGATAGTCGTGGTAAATACCTTCGCGTACGTACACGTTACCCTTGTTGTCAAGCGCCCACACCTGAGAATACATCAGAGCCAATTTCAGATTTGTTGTAGTTTAAAAAATAAATCTATGCAAAAAAGCTAGATTCCCGGTGGGCTCGAAACATTTGTAACATGCACATGATCAATTCAGTGACTGTAAAGGGGGCACCCAGCTTTGTAATGTAGAAATGCACAGAGCGACCGGATGTTTTAGTGAGGACCAAAAACTGTGACACATTCATATGTAAATTCATATTCATAGGTAAATAAATGAAAGCTAAATTCTGCCAATAACAACAAGTAAGTAAAAGAAATTAAATTGGAACTTACCATGCCAGCATGCGGTCCAACAAAGATCCGACTAAAGTGACACCCCGGTAGTGCAGACCCCTCTGCTGGTATCCAAGCCGGAACCTGCTCCCTCTCCTCATGAGGAGGATAGACAGTCATATACACATTGCCACGCGTGCTGCATACCCACACCACGTCGCAGGCGCAACTTAGATCGCCTACCTGGACGTGAGAGCTGGAGAACTGTTCCAGAAGAAGTGGTTTCCATTTGACCCCGGTCGGATGGAGGGTGGATATACCAAGCCTGTTGGGAGACAGAAATTTGGTATTGCTAGAAGGCCACTATCAGGTAGACCTGACAGAACAACCTGATAGTGAGTGGCTAACCAAGAAGCATTGGCTCTTTAAGTCCTATATCACTGCGACCTGATTAGATCATTTATAACAAATTATGACTTTACCTTTGGGTGACAGAAAAAAAGTATGTAACTTGTTTTTACTGTAAGCATAGGACTGAAAACCAAGTCATTTATCACTCGCAATCTTAACAAGGAAAATATTCCAAAAACGTTCCACCGACTGTTATAATTTGACGTTCCACCAACTACTACAATGGTTATTCAACAATTTAAATGAGGTTTCTTCTGTAATATTCCGTCATAACTTTTGTGAAGTTCAAAGATTTTTTCTATAAACTACTTATTACACGGGCATTCTACGACACAGACCACACAAGTCTAATGTAGCATTCTTTCACTGAAAAACGGCAGATTGAACTTTTTACTCACCTAATATAGATATGACACTTCTCAGTAAGCACCCACAGTGCATTAGGACTAGACTCAATACTGACTACTGAATCATCTTGTCCTTCTTCTATAGGAGAAGGTACACTGCTAAGGGCTCGACTATACGGACAGTAGTTGTACAACTCCCCCTCACTCGTCAGGAACCAAATATACCCGTCCTCTTCAAATAAACCTGAAGAAAAAAGACGAGAATGAGCTAAAAATGCAATTAAGTATAAGGGAAAAAATTCCCTTTTTTATGAATTTAACGTCACTGTGTATAAATCCTAATGTTTTCCCTTGCACTCGTAAAATTTGTGGCCAAAACCAAATGTCAGCCCCAAGCAAACACCCTACATAGCGCTGATTGAGAGGCTGACGAAAAACGCCGAGTCCGTCGGTAAGTACACCGGAAAAAAGAAGAAGAGTATAACTATTAAGGTTTTTAATCACGGCGTCTTTTTACCAAAACGTGATTGCTCAGATGGTCACCCATCCGGATACTAATCACGCGCAAAGTTTCTTAACCTCAGTGAACCATTGAGAACTCGTGAATTCAACGTGCCATCGCTCATCAAACAAACTAAACTTATGGTGGATTTCACCAACCTTCTTTTTAGTCCCTAACAGCCTGTTAGCTTAACAGCGCTGTTAAGCCAAATCAAATGGAACTTAACAGGCCTTCTAAGGACTGAAAAAATATAGGTGAAATTCACATTTAGAGTTACTTGGTTCAATTACCTTCAGCGGAGATTTTTCTCCACTTGACAGGACCGGGTCCGGGCGACACTTTTCCATGGTCACATACCGGGTCCAGCGGTCCCAACTCCATCGCCGTCCACTTGTGTCCCCACACACTACTCGTGTTCACATACACCACACTGGCCAGGGGGTGCGTTATCCAAATGCTCTCCCTATTGGACCGTATACAGGGTTTCTGCGCAGACGCAGAGTGAAGAGTGACGTGTTCAAAGTTCCCGTGGATGAGAAGTTGCCACCATTCCCCTCCGCTGGTGCTGGAGGAAGGAGAGGGGAGGTGGCATTCCCCTCCCCTGGTGCTGGAGGCGGGGCGAGAGGGGAGGTAGTATTCCCCTCCTCTGGTGCTGGAGGAGGGGGGAGAGGGGAGGTAGAAGTAGATGTAGTTTGAGCGGTCAACGATCCAACCGAGGCGATTATGAGTGAGTGCGATGTCACTGTGAAAATAATGATAATGATACTACTTTACTTAATGGGTATTTATTTATGGCCGGGGCTACAATGGAGCAGTTGCAGTTGGGTAAAAATTAATTAAACAGCTAAAAATGCAAGTAAGTATAAGGGAAAAAATTCCCTTTTTTATAGATTTAACGTCACTGTGTATAACTCCTAATGTTTTTCCTTGCTAAAGAAATAGCAAAGGTTGAGTGCGAAGGGCATCCACTCGTAAAATTTATAGCCAAAACCAATATCAGCCCAAAGCAATCACCCTAGTTAGGGCTGATTGAGAGGCTCACGAAAAACGCCGACCCCGTCTGTACACGGGAAAAGGCGAAGTAAAAGGAGACTGTCTCACCTAATAGTTTATCTTTGTACACAAGAGGACCACCGGAGTCTCCTTGGCAGGCATCTTCTGGTTTTTCCGTCTTGTTAGTCGTACACACAATGCTATCTTCATGGACACTGCGGTCACCTACAAATCCGATGCATTCCCACTTGCTAATTAGAGGTAACTCGATGGTCTGCAGAATGGGGGGTGTTCGCTCGCCTGGGGATAGTTGGCTGCCTGGTGGTACGAAATTGACACGGGGTCAGATAATGATTGTAGGTAACGCTTGTAGCGGTAGCTAACCCACATAACAAAAATCTGCTAGAAAGTGCATAGAATGTACATACGACCGAAAATAAAATCTCATAATTTTACACATCGAACCCACATAACAAAAATCTGCTAGAAAGTGCATAGAATGTACATACGACCGAAAATAAAATCTCATAATTTTACACATCGTATATACTATATACATAGTATCACGAGTTATGTCCCTTTTTGATACATACGAAGCGGAAATTATTTCACATTCTATGCAGATTCTAATAACTTTTTATTCACATTCTAAGCTGAAGTGAGTAGCACTTACTATGCAGATTCTAAAGGGTCTAGCTTTGGGTTGAACTTGACTTGTAAAATAAAGGGATACAGGGGAGTCTTACTTGGTGGATTGTTGTAGCGGGCAATAAGAGGGAGATGTAGGGTATGGAAAAAGGAGATATACGCAACAATGATAACCCCTATCTGTTTCAAAGTACACTGTAATAATATGCCTTACCATCTTTGTCTCTCTGGAACGTAACCCCAAACCCCGACACGATAGACATTTCCGAGCGATCAGTTTTGGACAGGACATCATTGATATAGTTCGTCTCTCTAGCCGTATAATAGTCCAAGGGCTTCACAAATGTAGTCTGCCGGAAGGGTTCCTTCAGTTTAACCATGGCGAGGTCAGCATCGGAGTGCCAATAAATGAGAGCTATTTCGTTCAACTGGGGCTGTCGCTTCTGTTCCTTGTAGTTCCGATAGATGGAGCCCGCGATGATCAGCGGATTAAATTGGTTCCATACCACTGGAAATAGACGTAGAATAGAATATACCTTGTTTATCCTGCTCGAATGAGACTAAAAAGTTCCTTTGTTCCTTTACCCCAGCAGTCTAACCAAGGTCTCGTGTATTTTATGGGTTTAACATGGTACAATACATGTTTACAACAGACCTTGCTTAGTTATTTTTTTTAAAAAAAAGGTAGAGGGCTTTATTGCAGGGACGGACGTATCTAGGAATTTTTCTTTCTCTTACATTACGGTCATTACTTTTTTCTCGCATTAAGATTCGCCATATTGTTTTTTTACTTCCTTCGTTATTTTTTATCCCCACTCCTCATTTTTTATCCCCACCACGGAAAAACGTAATGTTAATGTACATTAACATTACAAAAGGAAAATAGGCTTAACCTATGTATTTGGTTTTGGAAATATCATAGATTGCGGTCTGATTTATGTTCGCGTTAGAATGTTTCAGGCAGGCTTCTATCTTGGAACTTTAGTTTTGAAGGGACCAGCCTAGTTAGCTTGGTTCTTGTCTTCCTTCTCTCTTCGATTTCGGGACGATAAGACCTTAGCAGTTACAGTTCCTTCTATCAGACATCTTAAAAAATGATAAAAAAAAAAGGAACTTGGTGGAGAGGTTTTGTGAATAGTCGACCTGTTCCACCAAACAGAACGACTTAGGATATGTATGTATGTATACATTTTTTCTGCACTGATAGAAATTTCGAAAAAATAATAGAAAGTAAAAACATACCTACCGTAACAGTGCTGAAATTCGCTAAGTCCGCAAAATTCTACGGTAAATTTCCATTGCTTCTTCGACTTGCGGTACCTATTTTAAAATCCGCGGAAGTTTGAAGAATAAGCAAACAGGCAAACACCCAAACACCGAAACTGATTACTGATTCAAATTTCAAAAAGTAAAAAGGCGCTACCGGAGAAGCGAGTTTACAAAAAAAGTGGTTCCGAACCTGGATTCACGTTTATCCATAGATGATGCGTTTATCGAGAATCAAAAGTATCCTCGAATCAACATCCTTCTCATGAGAAACTCTATTTTTTACCGTCTGAAATGTGTAAATCTCGAGTGTTTACCATTTTGAAAAGTGTAATCTTGAATTTTCTTTTCCGTCTGTAATGTGTCATGTTGGGAACACGCGCCTCGCCCTTTCTTATTTTAAGAATAAGACCGGATCGAATGCACAGCTTATTCCTGATGGAAGTACCTGCTAAACAGAGGAAATGTTTCTTTTAGCGATGATTGTGAACACTTGTACCAGCTCGCACGAGTACATTTATAGTGTCTGTTGGTACCCAGCTGTGGTATTTGCATTTGCTAGAGAAATATGTTGGTAGCTTTCGTACTCGAGGGTTCAACATGATTCTTTAGTGTGAATTAATCGAATTATGTAAGTCTTGTATATAGGAAGCGAGCATCCCCGCCAGTAAAGGACGGATATTTTCGCATTTCCTCTGCAATAATTTCTACGTTCTTTTGGAACAGTATCCCTTGAATGATCGATTGACCATCCCTATTGTTTAGGAACTCTTTTTTCCACTGTTCTGTATTAAAGAACGCTGAGACTTTGAAAATTTGAGGAGGTCCTATAGAAGAAGGGTGTCAAATGGCCCTTCTTTCATAGACTTCAAAATGTGGATCGAAAGAAGGAAATTTCGAATATTATATGAATTCGATGTTTCATTAATTTGCAATATTTTTCCCTCCTGAGTACAATCGTTAATTTTGACAGCATGATTAACTCATATACATAATTATTATGTTAATAAATTGATGAGAATAACTTAAGTGTTCCAAGCTTTCTTTAATACAACCTGTGCATTATATGGACTAGAATTTTACCGAGTGTGAGTGTAAGGCAGTCTGTACACACGTCGTAATGTGTGCGGGCTGCCTTAATGAATGCGATTGAATAGGTGCTATGGGTGGAGTCTAGATTTGTCTTTTTCTCATGTCTTGAATACTGTTTGGATTATCATTTTTTTTTTGTCTTCATTTAAAGTAGGTAGCCGAATTTACACGGGTTCTCTTTATATTATGAAAATTGTAGGTGACGTTTTTAAAGCCTCGGTTTTAAAGGCCTTGGGCTCTGAAAATCTTTCCCACATTTTTATATGCAACCTACCTTCATTTAATAAATTACGCATAAAGCTACGCATATCATTGTAGTAGGTACTCATCTTGTAAAAATAGACTGATTTCGAACCATCATTGTCCTTATTTGTTGAATTTTGGATAATCAATTAAGACTTTATATCTGAAGCCAGTGTAATTTACACTGTGCAGTAATAGATTAATTAACTAAGTAATAATTTGATAAAAAGTTCAAGTTGAGTTGTAGGAAATGTTGCAAATCGGTTATTTGATGCTGTGCCACTATCTAAATTTCCCTCTATATTGTGGTATTTGTTGTGAGTACCTCTTTTTGTTTCCTCCTTTTAGTTTTTTAAGAATCTTGAAAATCCATTTATTTTTCTCATTGACAACAGATTGATTTTTTTGTACATTTCTTTTGATTTTTATGTTTGAATAAAATTATTTAATTATTTTATTAATTGAAAATGAGAGTGTAGTAGCTCTATGTTTATAAATAACAATTAATTTTTAATATTAAATACATTTTTCACAACTTTAAAAAACAATAAAGAACAAAAAATTCGAAAAACCTAAACATGGAGTTCTTTTCTTGTGTTTGTTGAAATTTTGAATCCCTCATTGGCAGGTTTTACAAAGGAAAACGCTGGACATTTTAACTAGGTTAATTTCGTTTAATGGATAAAATACGATAGTTATACAGATACAAAAATTCAAAGTAAAAAACGGTTTTTTCATAAGGAAGAAGACAATTTTATTAGAAGACTAAACTTTGGCACACATAAAAAGATTACAAGTGTCCAATGCCATTCAACCAGACAACATTATTTTCGTCATGGACGCCACAATTGGTATGTTATGAAAATATTTCCAACAACTTAGCTTGCTTCCATGGTAACCTCTACAGAAGGGTAAGTATCTGACCTTAAAATTTCAAAGTGTCACCACAATGGTCCCCTATCTTTGTTTTCTAGTTGTTTTTCACCAATAAAATCGACTTGTTTTTCATAAATATATGTATTGATGATTGACTTTCATTGATTAGGTACCTCACAATCGACTGATTAAGCATCCCTTCTCCATTTATCTACATAATTTTTTTTAGCAAGCAAGGTCCTATTTCAAAGGTTCGAGGGAGAACATTGTGATAACACAATCATGAACACAAGAGCAAATCGGTCTGCAACATCAACATGATCTAATCAAATTTTAACTTTTAACATGTACATGCATAACACACAAACAGGCAACTTGGTGTCACGAAAGGAATAAAAAGGGGGAAAAAATTGGCACATAAAACGATAGAGATACCTAATCTAACTTTGGCACATTCTATAAATCAACCACAAGACCTAAACAAACATCGCAATGCTTACCATAATAATTTTGATGGAATTTGGCAAAAGGTTCATTGAACATTTTATCCGTTTTCGGACATTTAAACGTTCGGACCTTCGCGTCAGGGGCTCTATTTTTTGAGTGAGGTAACAGACCTTAGCAGGTATACAGTGTGATGGTGTTTCTGGCAAAGTTGACATTAATTAGTTAAATATTAAGGTCAAAGTTCCGAGATTCCCAGTTTTGGCACCGAAAACTGGATTTGTCCCCTTTTGGGACTGGTCTACTCAATTAACTTATTATTATTTTTTAAAAAGGCAATTTTAAACATGGACTTTTCCATGAATTTGTACATATTACAAAAAAAAAAAAAAGTCAGGAATAAGGACTCACCTCGCGTTTTCTTCCTCAGGTATGGGAGACATCGAGGGCTTGATAGACAAGGTGAACGAGCTCAAGCTAGATGACAACGAGGAGCTGATTGAGAAAATCAAGCACGGTCAATTCACCCTGCGCGATATGTACGAACAATTCCAGAACATCATGAAGATGGGACCGTTCTCGCAAATCATGGGCATGATCCCGGGGTTTAGCCAGGACTTCCTGAGCAAGGGCAGTGAGCAGGAGTCCATGGCGCGGCTGAAGAGGTTGATGACCATCATGGACTCGATGAATGATGGAGGTGAGTGAGCTAGGCCTTTGGGTGGAAGGATAGGGTAGCAAATTCCTGCTAAATAGAGGAGATCTCCTCGTCCTTTTTTTTAGAATGGAATCGAATATAGGTACCTTGTTTATCCTGCTGGGATAGGACTGTAAAGTCCCTTTACTTACCCCTGTAGTCCAACCAAGGTCTCATATACATATTTTGACATATTATGGGGACATTTTAGGGAAGGTGCCTTCCTTGGAAGGGATTAATAACTTTCTGATGGGCCACTGGTAAGTTTTCCAGCTCACTGGATAATTCAATCCTCGAAATGATTGTACCCCCGCGACCTAGCGCTTACAAGGCAAAACACTGCAAGCGAGGATCATGACTAAATGGGCGAGCATGTGCGTATTTCTTGCAACTGGTCAATTCCAGTCAGAAGTAGGTTATTATGCACCATTATTGCAGTTTCTAAGGCATGGGATTCAAAACCCAGAGGGGACTGCGGTTCAACTCCCGGCCGAGACATGAAACTAACAAATTACTTCTCCAACACTTTTCAGTCACATTCTTGCAGTATAAACAGGTTATATGTATGTAGGTATTCTATTCTATTCTACAAAGGAAGATTTTTTCCCTATACCCGATTCTTCGTTACAGTAGGTACCTATCGTTTTAAAAGATTTTTGCTTTACCATCTTTTTTTTAAACCTTTGAAAAAATATCGTACCTGTGCTCATCCTGATCCGTGTACTGTTGGCCATGTATCTTGGTTTCGTATCAACACCGTGTCACTGTCTGAACATTATTGTTGTTTTTATTGCACGAAATTTTGGATACCTAGCATTGATTTCTTTGTTGGGGGTTGAAAAGTGGGTGTTCCCATCCGCGCATGTTAGACAAATGTGCGAAAGTGCATTTCATCTTTAGAATGATGTCCATCGCTCCATCAAGTACCCTATATGTACCGGGGAAAAAAGGAAAAAAAAAAAAAAAAAAAAAAAAAAAAAAATCGTTTGTCCCGTGTTGCAGAGCTGGACAACCGGGACGGAGCCAAGCTGTTCTCCAAGCAGACGGGCCGCATTACTCGGGTTGCACAGGGAGCGGGCGTTACAGAGAAAGAGGTCAAGGATTTGATATCCCAGTATACCAAGTTCGCGGCCGTGGTGAAGAAGATGGGAGGCATCAAGGGTCTGTTCAAGGGAGGTGATATCACGAAGAATGTGAACCAGACACAGATGATGAAGCTCAATCAGCAGATGGCTAAGATGATGGACCCGCGGGTCCTGCATCAGATGGGTGAGTGAACTAAATAAACAAACCTTTATTTGGTGGTCATTATAGGCATAATGGGTTTTTGAAATCATTTCAATTCTGAATAGAATAGAATATACCCTGTTTATACTGCCAGAGAAGAGATCGCGCAAGAAATGTAGATGTTGGAAAGAGAATAAACGTTGAGAGACTGCAAGAACGAGTGGAGAGAACAAGGCTGAAATGGTATGGACATGTAAGAAGAATGGACGAGAATAGATTGCCTAAGAAATATTTCCAAATGAATATAGAAGGAACCAGAAAGCAAGGTAGACCACGACTGAGGTGGAATGATCAAATCAACAAAGATATTTATTGGTTAAAAAAAATCCAGGCAAGAAGAAACAAAGGACATACCGAGTAGTTTGGACACGAACGGTTTTGTTTTGAATGGTTCTAGATCATCAATATGTTCCCCAGTACCAATGAAGATGATTGGACTATTAGTAGCGGCCACAGCACTCAGGGCACCTCCTCCCTTAGCATGTCCATCCAGCTTGGTGATAATAACCGACCCTACGTCTACCTTCTCCTTGAACGCCCTGGCCTGAGCCTCACAAGCCTGACCTGAACAACAGAGAAACAATATGTAAGTTAAATGTACATATTAAAGCATGTATGTTCAAATTTGATTGCCTGTTTGTGTGTTAAGCATGTACATGTTAAAAGTTAAAATTTGATTAGATCATGTTGATGTTGCAGACCGATTTGCTCTTGAGTTCATGATTTTTTTATCACAATTTTCTCCCTTGAACCTTTGAAACAGGACCTTGTTTACTAAAAAAAAAAAAAAATATGTAGATAAATGGAGAAGGGATGCTTAATCAGTCGATTGTGAGGTAATCGATGAAAGTCAATCATCAATACATATATTGATGAAAAACAAGTTGATTTTATTGGTGAAAAACAACTAGAAAACAAAGATAGGACCATTGTGGTGACACTTTGAAATTTTAAGGTCAGATACCCTTCTGTAGAGGTTACCATGGAAGCAAGCTATAAAGAAGAAGGGGAAAAAAAAAAAAAAAAAAAAAAAAAAAAAAAGAGGAGCTGATCCTCCTCTAATATAGGATTGGAAAAACAGTTTTTTTTTTTAGGTAGGTAGGTACCTACCTCCATACGAGGTATTGTTTGATAAGGGTTTAAAGTCACTGTGTAGAACTGCCAAGGTTAGTGATTAGGGTCTTACCCTCCTTTCGGCGACAAAAGCTACCCGCCGCACCGCCTTCTCACATTACCTCCACCAGCATGATTACCTGGATAGAACTTGGTGGAGAGGTTTTGTGAATAGTCGACCTGTTCCACCAAACAGAACGACTTAGGATATGTATGTATGTATGTATGTATACTGCCAGAATGAGACTGAAAAGCCCCTTTACTCCCGCAGGTCTTATGTATTTGAATATTTGGTCTTATGGCTAAAAAGAGGTGCGTAAATTATCCAGTATGAACTTTATCAAGTCAACTTTAAAATTGGCCCCACACGGTGTGAATTAATGAGTATGAGAGTATCATACATAACTACATAACTGACTCAAAACTCACCGGTTATGGACAAATGAATGAAACTGTCAGAAGGCAAGAAGTTGTGTTTGAAATCCGCTCGGCCGTAAGCCATTCAATGTGGAAGGCATTACATTCAGAGGCAAACTCTATATTACCTACTTTTTGCTGTTCCATTATTGGTCGTTTTTCTGGAACTGTCTAAAAACCAATTTTCTGGGACTGTCTAAAACCAATTTTCTTCTTTGCTTGCAGGTGGTATGAATGGACTCCAGAATATGATGCGTCAGTTGCAGCAAGGAGCAGCGGGGGGTCTGAGTAATCTCATGGGAGGATTGGGGGGCGATATGATGGGAGGGGGTAAGAAATAAACAGTAAAACGACCAAGTTGTACGTATGACTTTTGTAGGGATATTGTGGATTTTACCAATGATTTAATGAGAGATTTCACTAATGGGAGAATTTTTAATTATCCAAAAAGGAGTTTTTAAAAACTCCTCATTTTAGATCATTAAAAATTCTTCGCTTAGTGAAATCTCTCATTAGGTCATTGGTGAAACCTACCAAGAGAGTATTACAATGGTTTCCCTCGTTAGCGAATATCAATGTAAAATGTACATACTTACCTACTTGAATAATGACCAGGAACTTAATGAATGAGGAATCTAAAGAAAAACAGTGCTTGTTGAACTACTGGAATCTGAAAGGAAACTTAATGAATGAGGAATCTAAAGTAAAACAGAGTTCTCGCCAGACTAGTTAGCTTGGAGGCGTGTCTGCCTTGTAAAAGCTAACAGATAAGTTTTTTTCTCGGAACGGTTGGCTTTCTCTTAGCCTGCCTTCCTTCTCTCTCCGTTTTCGGGACGATAAGGCCTTACCAGTTACAGTCCCCTCTATCAAACCTCTTAAAAAAGAGTACCTCCTTACTAGTTATTGAAACTTCTTTTGGTAATTATGCAGAAGTCACGTCCGTGGAAAAGAAAAGCTCCTTTTTGTAATTAACCTAACCCTATGATAACACTGGTCACTGCTCCTTTGTGCCAGTTCCTTGGTAGCAATATTCCACGGACGTGACTTCTGCACAAGTACCCTTCTTTCTTCTCCGTGATGGAGTATAGGAATAGAATGTGTTACTTACTTTACATTTGCATGACTGTACTTGGAACAATTTAGACTGGAACAGTATGTATACAAATTGGCCAATGTGATGTCACCTCAGTGTTTCAAAGTGGAAAATTTAGCACCGACTGACCGTGTAGACCTTTAGCATCTGGCTACAAAACATGGGAACTCGGGAAGAATTCTTATAGGACTTCTAGAATAGGTATTAGCACAGCACGGTAGGTCATGTGGAGAGCAGAGATGAGAACTATGTGGGAAAGAAAGTCAAGAGAATAGCACGGAGTGAGAAAGACAGGTGGACCAAAGGAAAAATGGGGAAATTTTCATAAAAAAAAAGAAAACAAACTGGGCCCGTCCCTCCGGGATTTTTTTAGCCCGTAGTTTTATTCCTTATTGCCAATCAGTTGAGTTTTATGATCCCGAAAGTGGTTTTTCCTGTACTACTGGAAAATTGTACGACTTTTCCGAAATTTTCTTTCGCCAAACGATGTAAACCGCCGTTTTGCATATTGCCTAATGGTCAGTCAGCTAATTTTCGCACTCCTTATAGCCAATCAGTTGAATTTTGTGTAATCAGTTTTTTAGGTATACCCTTTTATTATTACTATTCTAATTTAATAAAGGAAGGACGGACTAAAAAATTGAAATTGACACTAATAAAAAACACCGTCAAGTTGCTAGAAGCTTTCACAATGGGCACGGTAAAATATATTTCGTTCATAAAGAGTAAAATAATACATCTAATAAGAATAAGATCTACCTAAAAAGGTGCGGTTACAGTGTTTTTTTTTTTTTTTTTTTTTTACGATGAATCAACCGTAGCCTGAAGGTGTGTCCAAACAGTCGACCCGCCGTCGATCGATATCCATCGACAAGGTGAATCTATGTTGTCGAGGCAGTGTGGACGGTTCATTCGACATCGATCTATCGCCGGTCGAATATGTGTGGATACACCTTTATATTTCTTCTTTGTGACCATCTTAGTTATAAACTCCAGATTCTTTTCCAATAGAAATTATTATTTCTAGTGTAAATAAAAAATACATTCATAAAAGATAAACCTGAAAGTTGTTATCTTTGAATAAGATCTAGTTCGGATGAATGGATAAAATATGAGGGACTTTTCAGTCCCATTCGAGCAGGATAAACAAGGTATGATCTATTCTAACTAGATAGTCTGGCTGGGGATCTTTAAACAGGGAGGATACCAGCCTCAAATTTCCCTTGCTAAAGAAATAGAAAAGGTTGAGTACGAACGGCATCCACTTATAATAGGTACCTATGTTTGCCAAATGTCAGCCCAAAAACGGTTACTAAATGAGAGGCTGACGAAAAACGCCGACTCCGTCTGAACACGGGACATGGTGGGGAAGAATAGTTTGTCTATCCTAGTTCAGCAAAAACTGTAAAATAAGTACAGGGAAAAATTTATGTAGAGGGTCTGCTTTACGATAAGAAGGTTTTTTGCGACCAGGCAAACAGTTCAGTCTGAAGACGGGAAAAGGCGAAGAAGAAGATTCTATTCTAGTTCGGGAATAGTATATTTGGTATACACTTTTCTACAAAAACCAACAGAGCAACACTAGAACACCGACGAGAATGCCATAGGTTTGATTCAGACACGTAGCGTGCCCAAACTTGTGATGAATGAAGTCTATTTTAGGGTCATTTTCTGGAGAGTGCATACCTCCCGCATTGTCTCCGTTGTTTTTGACGGATTGAATCCAAGGGTCGTAATGGTCGACTCGCACGTACACACCCGGATAGCCTAGGGCACAACCGATGCCCCAGCTTACAATGCCTGTGAGATAATAGGAAGTTGCCAGTTGTTAACTCTTTTTTTTTCTGCCACTAGGACTTCTCTAACCGTTGCTGGGGGACGTTAAACAGGGAGTAGAGCAGCTTAGTCTGGCTGGGGGACTTTAAACAGCTGCACGTACACACCCGGATAGCCTAGGGCACAACCGATGCCCCAGCTTACAATGCCTGTGAGATAATAGGAAGTTGCCAGTTGTTAACTTTTTTTTTCTGCCACTAGGACTTCTCTAACCGTTTGTTCGGGACGTTAAACAGGGAGTAGAGCAGCTTAGTCTGGCTGGGGGACTTTAAACAGCTAAAAATGCAAGTAAGTATAAGGGAAAAAATTCCCTTTTTTATAGATTTAACGTCACTGTGTATAACTCCTAATGTTTTTCCTTGCTAAAGAAATAGCAAAGGTTGAGTGCGAAGGGCATCCACTCGTAAAATTTATAGCCAAAACCAATATCAGCCCAAAGCAATCACCCTAGTTAGGGCTGATTGAGAGGCTCACGAAAAACGCCGACCCCGTCTGTACACGGGAAAAGGCGAAGTAAAAGGAGACTGTCTCACCTAATAGTTTATCTTTGTACACAAGAGGACCACCGGAGTCTCCTTGGCAGGCATCTTCTGGTTTTTCCGTCTTGTTAGTCGTACACACAATGCTATCTTCATGGACACTGCGGTCACCTACAAATCCGATGCATTCCCACTTGCTAATTAGAGGTAACTCGATGGTCTGCAGAATGGGGGGTGTTCGCTCGCCTGGGGATAGTTGGCTGCCTGGTGGTACGAAATTGACACGGGGTCAGATAATGATTGTAGGTAACGCTTGTAGCGGTAGCTAACCCACATAACAAAAATCTGCTAGAAAGTGCATAGAATGTACATACGACCGAAAATAAAATCTCATAATTTTACACATCGTATATACATAGTATCACGAGTTATGTCCCTTTTTGATACATACGAAGCGGAAATTATTTCACATTCTATGCAGATTCTAATAACTTTTTATTCACATTCTAAGCTGAAGTGAGTAGCACTTACTATGCAGATTCTAAAGGGTCTAGCTTTGGGTTGAACTTGACTTGTAAAATAAAGGGATACAGGGGAGTCTTACTTGGTGGATTGTTGTAGCGGGCAATAAGAGGGAGATGTAGGGTATGGAAAAAGGAGATATACGCAACAATGATAACCCCTATCTGTTTCAAAGTACACTGTAATAATATGCCTTACCATCTTTGTCTCTCTGGAACGTAACCCCAAACCCCGACACGATAGACATTTCCGAGCGATCAGTTTTGGACAGGACATCATTGATATAGTTCGTCTCTCTAGCCGTATAATAGTCCAAGGGCTTCACAAATGTAGTCTGCCGGAAGGGTTCCTTCAGTTTAACCATGGCGAGGTCAGCATCGGAGTGCCAATAAATGAGAGCTATTTCGTTCAACTGGGGCTGTCGCTTCTGTTCCTTGTAGTTCCGATAGATGGAGCCCGCGATGATCAGCGGATTAAATTGGTTCCATACCACTGGAAATAGACGTAGAATAGAATATACCTTGTTTATCCTGCTCGAATGAGACTAAAAAGTTCCTTTGTTCCTTTACCCCAGCAGTCTAACCAAGGTCTCGTGTATTTTATGGGTTTAACATGGTACAATACATGTTTACAACAGACCTTGCTTAGTTATTTTTTTTAAAAAAAAGGTAGAGGGCTTTATTGCAGGGACGGACGTATCTAGGA
Organism: Diaphorina citri; assembly: GCF_000475195.1. Classification (NCBI taxonomy): domain Eukaryota; kingdom Metazoa; phylum Arthropoda; class Insecta; order Hemiptera; family Psyllidae; genus Diaphorina; species Diaphorina citri. The sequence goes on along the minus strand of NW_007377491.1, from coordinate 375,345 downwards.
TTTTGTCGAGGGGGAGTCCAAACAGTGATATACCAGGAGGGGGGGGGGGGGCTCCAAATATTCGGAGTTTGGCCTCAGGGGGGGGGGGGGGTGCTCCAAATATTCGGAGTTTGGCCTACAGGAAAGGAGAAAAGGGAGCAGGCCCCCTCGGCCAACCCTAAAAACGGCACTGCTTAATTTTTATAAGATGAAAATATGTATTAGGAGCTTTTCGTGATAAGCTATACTGCTATACACTCGTACTAGCTAACGTTCCAGTTCCACTGATGTGAGTACCACGCCTTTTAACTTTCGTATTGTGGCGGTGAAGTGGCCAAAGCACTTGCCTGTTCATGAAGAGGGACTGTGTTCAATCCCAGCCGAGGCCGTTGGTTTGAGAATTTGACCAAATAATACGTAGTAGCCTACTGGAGGAGTAAAGAGACTCAGTCCTATGGCAGCAGTATAAAAACTTCATCACTATTATTATAATACGGGTTAATGGCATACTTCGTTATTTTCTGGAACAGAATCGGTACTTACAGTTTTCGGTAACGAAGCAATGTCGTGCCGATAAGAACCACTGTAGCGAGATGAGGGATCCACCACAGTACAGGTTCCCATACAACGACAAAGATACGATATAGGGTACCTCCCCTGGATTAACATCCCGACCTCCTACTATTCTTCCTCCGATGTCGATCTTGAAGTTCTGGATGACCGAATTCTGGGACGCAACACTCATGACGTAATTCGTGGAATTTTCCGGGATTCGGTGTTCATTCAATCCCCCCTGTTGCTCCAAATCATTTTGCTGTTGCCCTTTTTTCACAATATCAAATTCACCTACAGCCTCTTTATTGATATTCAGCTTATTGGCATTCGTTTGTAGATCTCCGCTGCGTGAGGAATGTTTTCTATGGGTTTTCGCCAAGGTATTCAGTTTTGGATCATCCTTGGACACGAGTTGAACACGTGTGTACTTCGCCACTATATTAACATGCACGATGCCGAGTGTGTTGTTTACATCTAAGTCTTGTGAGAGAGACATGCTGAGCCATATGCTTAGACATAGCCCGATGGGAAGTCCATGTGTTGAAACCATTCTTTCGAGAGGGGGTTGAGTTTTTAATTGCCGTTTTAATTAAAAAGTTCAAAGAGTTGTGACGTCAGACTTAATGTCAAAATGCGCAGAAACGCTTGCGCATAAACAAAAGAAGCGGGAGTCATGAGTTATGACGTCATCGCCTACGGGAGCATATGTCGTGACGTCAAACTTTACGATTTATCGGTATTATTTAAATCGATTTATCTCGGTATCTAGAAGTCGTAGAAGAAAAAGAAAAATTCCGTTGGTCCTCATTTTTCCTGCTCTATGACTTTGAAACATCACACAAGTAAGCGCAACTGATCTATTGAGCGTATTTGGATTAACTTTGGATTAAGCAATCTGATTGGTTGATTGAAAAAAAAAATCCAAAAATTTCAGCCAATCAGATTGCTTAAACTAAGTTTAAAATTCAAATGGAGTTTAAACTTAAACTCGCTTTGTGGCCCCGCCCTTAATAGAATATACCTTGGTTATCCTGCCCGAACAGGACTAAAAAGTCCCTTTACTCCAGCAGTCTGCATACGACTAATACTTAAGCTAGCGTGGAGTAGAACGGAGAAGTAGTTACTTGGAGGGTAGAGCGTCTGCCTTGTAAGCGCTAGGTTGCAGGTTCGATTCCTGCCCTGGGCGAAATTTATCCTAAACAGATAGGGATCGTTCTCGGAACGGCTGACTTTCTCTTATCCTCCTCTCTTCAAATTTGGGAGATAAGACCTCTATTGTTACAGCTCTTCTTCTTCGCCTTTTCCCGTGTACAGAGATTCCTGCCCTGGGCGAAATTTATCCTAAACAGATAGGGATCGTTCTCGGAACGGCTGACTTTCTCTTATCCTCCTCTCTTCAAATTCGGGAGATAAGACCTCTATTGTTACAGCTCTTCTTCTTCGCCTTTTCCCGTGTACAGGCGAGGTCGGCGAGTTTCGTCAGCCTCTCAATCAGCCCTTTGGTTTTCGCTACAAATTTTACGAGTGAGTGCTTTTGGCACTCAACCTTTGCTCTACTCTTACAGCTTCTTCTCTGAAAATTACTAAGGGGAGGGGGATGTTTCCCTGAGTAATCTACCTGATGTGTACATCAGCCGGGACGTCCATCTTGCTCCACGAATCTCCCGTGGGGTTATCCGCGGTAATGTTATCCCTGGTGAGTATCTGGCCAGCATCAGATAGAACCCATACACGATCCTCTACACTAGACACCTTCACGATGTGAAGCGAGCAAGGAACCAGCGTGACAGAAGACAGGGGCAGACGCTGGGTGTAGACTTTCCCCTGGGCACAGTACCAGGCTAGGGATTGGGTCAGACTCATGCTGTCGATATCGCGGGCACAGAGCTTCCAATCGTCGCCACCAGAGGGTAGTAGTGACGAGACCACGCCCAGGTTAGAGCGCCAGGTGAAGCGATTGCATGGTGATACCTGGAATATAATAAAATTATAGACCTTTTAGAAGTTTCAATGGTAACTTGGGAGGAGAATTTTATTATGTTATGTACCTATTATTCTGAAATAAAGATTCAAATAATTAAAATAAAAGAAAGTAATAATAAAAAGGGGTTAAAATATAAAAATAATAAATAAATAAGTCACTTATGCTCGGGTTTACCAACTCGGGATTGAGATGAAACGGGGATATCCCTGTACTTAATAGCCAGGTCAACCTTGGATTGAACTCAATTCTGAGACAATCCACGGTAGTGGTAAAACTCGACCTAAAAGCATTCTCTTCCACCTAACCCTTGTACAATCATTATCACTTACCGTCATACAGGTAGCTTTCTGGTTCATTAGATTCCATTGCAAGGAGGTCTCCGTGAGATCTGCTTCATATACTGACAAGCGCGGACCTCCGCAATAGATTTTATGACATGTCACACCTAGCCAGACACACGTGTTGGGGGTGATACAACATTGCCATCCCTGATCCAGAGTACCCAGGTAACCTGGAGGCACAATGTCAAACAGATTATCAATATTTTCAGCCAGTCTAGAGAAATTGGAGGGTAGTATTGTCTACCTTCTAAGAGCTAGGTCGCGGGTTCGATTCCCACCCGGGGCAACTTCACAAAACAACTGGCTTTTTTATCTTTTGCCTTCATTCTCTCTTCGACTTCGGGATGAGTCCTCAGCCGATAAAGTTCCCTCCATACTAAAAAAAAGGCCCCCACACTAAAAAAAAAAAAAAAAAAAAAAAAAGATGATTTCTGTGCAAAAATGTCACTGTATAAGTATGCTACTAAGGCTAATCAGTTAATAATGTTAATATTATCATTTCCTTATGTACTTCTTAACTTGTTTTGGACACATACCTACTTAATTAATTAATTAGATAGCATTTTTCAATTTCTTACCTTTAAGTTTATCGCTTGCAGCAGTATTATTTCTACAATCACAGTCACAAGCTCCGTTCTGGATACCATTTGGATTTGTATTCTTATCTACAGATGTGAGTAGATCAGGCAAGTTCTTGCCCAGTGTGTCTGTCGTGCGATCTGGTTTATCCTTATAATCTGTGGTATCTCCATAGACTGCTTCAGATGTGTTAGTGTTATCTTCTTCACCTAGATCTTGGCTACTGTTGATAATGACTATATTAGTCATATCACTATCCAGAGAGGTTTCCTCTAGTAGACTATCCTCCAGTTTGGTAATGGTATTGGCATCTTCATCTGGTTGTGTATCTTCTGGTTTTGAGCTAGGTTGAGTTTCGTTGCCGCTATTGGTTGAGAGTTCGGTAATAATTTGAGTTTCACTCACAGGTTCGATGGAATTTGATTTCTCTGATCTACTAGGATTGTGATTATTTACGTCTGAATTACTTTGAGGTTGCTCTCTAGTGTCTTCAGTCTCATGAGGGGGTTTGCCTTGATTGCTTTCACTTTCTACATTGTTCTTATTCCCAGATGATGCTGATAAGTTGGAATGCGTCTTCAGATCCTGATCACCTTCACCAAAGTGTTCATGATCGAAATTCAGCACAACTTGTTCTCCTGATTCAATAACTTTAACATCTTCACTCCCCGGGATGGGGATATCTTGTGTATTGGGTAATGTATGTGTTGACACAGAGCTGTGTATGGTAAGGTCAGATGTGCTCGATGCATTACTTAACGAACAGTCTACAAAGTTCAGTTTCAGTCTAGAATGATCTTCTTCCTCAGGGGGAACTATCGCTTTCGTCAGTGGCGGAGGGTTGATGAGGACTTCCTCTAGAGATAACATCTTCGCCACTTTACTCTCTAACTCCTCATTGGTCAACGCTGGGGTGGTTAACTCAAACTCAGAATTGGAACTGGTTTGAGACAAGGTCATCGCACTGAGGGAATCCACTTCTGACATGATACTGGCCGAGTCTGAGTCTAGTTCTGTTGTGCTAGATCCCGTCGCCCCACTACTCAGTAAACTATTTGATGTAGGGTTGCCGAGTTTCCTACGTGGTCCCTTGTTTGTTTTACGTGTTTTCCTACTTGAGCTGAATATCAGGTCACCATATTCTTTGGTACCAATATCTTTCAATATCTGACGTCTGGATAGGACACCTTACGTGTTTTCCTACTTGAGCTGAATATCAGGTCACCATATTCTTTGGTACCAATATCTTTCAATATCTGACGTCTGGATAGGACACTACTGCTTTCTTTTGAACTTTCTGCATTCATCTTCAGACCACTATGAGCCTCTGTAATCATGTCTCTCACAACCTGATCAGTTCCGTTTGGCTCTCCACTCACTGCTGCAGTTTGCCTTGGTTCACTAATATTAATTTCAGTCTGATTAGGTGACTGTACTGAGGGTACATCACATGATGTTGATGGCATTTCTTCTAGTACATCTGGTTTCTCATGTGGTATATCTTCTACCTCACAAGCAATACCCACATCATAATCCACTTCTGGTGAGTTGAGACGAGAGGCAGGAGTGGCCTCTGTGTAGTCTTTCAGTAGGGGAGCTATCACTGTAGCTGCATCCTTGATTCGGAGTGCCAAATCCAACATGGCATCCCCTAGGACATCGGATTCTGGAAACAAAACAATCGGTGATTGTAGAACTTGGTCTCACGAGGACAATTCATTGAGGAACTGGTTAGATCAAAGCAAAAAAGACGAGGTAGCACATCAGGCTTGGAATCTTCGTTATTGAAAGGGAACCTTATATAATAACCAATTACAACAGGAAGAAGGCTCGGATGTGGTGAATAGAGAAGTGGCCCATGAGAAGGAATTGCACAATACTCTCCAGATGTCACTCTCTTGTGAAGATTTGACAGTGGGGGACAAAGTAAGCAAATTTTTATTGTAATTTCCTAAACAGTAGGTACTAGGGTTACCAACTGTCCCATATTTCCCAGGACATCCCATATTTTTGGGAAAAATATAATGTCCCGGCGGGACCTTTGTCTTTTTTTATAGGATAAAATTCTATACCTTGGCTGGGATTGAACCCACGCCTTAATGCTTACTAGGCAAGTGTCTTGACCACTACAACTACACCACCTGAGCATGAAGACTTGTCTTTTCATGTTATACAATTTTTGACAGTAAAAAAGTTTTTTTCAGCCCCCCCCCCTCAAAAACAATTGTCCCGGGTAAAAATCGGAAATCCCGTTTTTTTAACCCATTTTTCCAATTTGTCCCGTAAAGGTGGGAAAAAAAGTTGGCAACCCTAGTAGGTACCCACTCTAATCATAAAAAAAACACATAATCCTGTCTTAATTGGCATCAATTTGATGTGTCAGAATAGGTAGTGTACTGTGTTACAAATCACCAATAACAAATCATTATTCTTTTCATTTTCAGTTGGATGGAGACATGAATGGTACTCTCTAATCATAAAAAAAACACATAATCCTGTCTTAATTGGCATCAATTTGATGTGTCAGAATAGGTAGTGTACTGTGTTACAAATCACAAATAACAAATCATTATTCTTTTCATTTTCAGTTGGATGGAGACATGAATGGTACCAAATTGAAAACCAAAGTGTTTGACCCTCTTCATCTTAATCTTCCAAATAACTGTCCCCCACTCTGTTCTACACCTTCCCCTACACCACTACCCAGATGCTTCTCTCCGTCAGTTGTGTCCTCACCAAGTCCCACCAGAAAATTCTCTCTCAGGTAATACCAGTCTTCATTATTTGACCACTGTGGTGACTGGTACCTAAATGTGTGTAGTGTGTACCTACTTGAAAAATCTCATTAGGTTGAAAATAATAATTAATAAAAATATAGCCCTGATGAGTACAAGACTACATCCTGTCACATACATACCAGCCGAGTTTTGTCGTCCTGCATACGGATCCTGACAGAATCCTAGCCGCCTCACTCCCCTACTTCCTTCCACCATGAAGATCTCATCCTTCCCCATAGCCACACTATGAATGCCAGAGTAGCTTCTGAGCACGCCCACCACAGCGCTACTGTCGGGGTCAATTACAACCAGAATATTGGACGAGTGTGACACAAGGTATTTGTCATTCAACACGTCAAGCGTGCTGAACTCAAAGTTACCACAGTTCAGAGCCCCCTCGAAACTATTGAGCAATTTGATGCGTGGAATGTCGCTGCTAGCGAGGAGATCTTTGAAGAGTAGAGTCCTTTGTACCACGCCACTGGTGTCTGCTATCCAAATCCTCTGACCATGACGAGTGGCGTAGATAAGAGGGGGAGAGGCCGAGGTGCAGGTTTTGATGTTGAACACGGCGCCAAGCTCTGCGAGACTGAAAGAGAAGGAAGCAACGTGAGAGAAGGTGGTGGTTCATAAGGCTTGCTCTGATTAATATGAAATACAAGTGTCTGAACTTTGAGACTGAAAGAGAAGGAAGCAACGTGAGAGAAGGTGGTGGTTCATAAGGCTTGCTCTGATTAATATGAAATACAAGTGTCTGAACTTCGAGAAATAATAAAGTGTGAAAAAAAAAAAAAAAAAAAAAAAAAAAAAAAAAAAAAATCTACTCTACTCTACTCTAATGTCAACAATGCAACACCAGAATCTGTGTGAGGAATTCTCACCACAAAATTATGTGCTCTACCTGCAGAAGCCTTGAGGGTTAGGTGGTAGAGAATACATTAGTCATTACTCATTAAGTTTACCTAGTTGCTTTCTATTGAAAAGTTAAGTAAGTAAGAGTTCATTATTATTTGCCCAACTGTGATCATTTTAAATTGATGAACTTTGAGTCTCTACTGTTCCAAGAAAAAACTTTTGGTTCATTTTCAGGAGAAGCTTAAGTCCTGTATTACGGCCCAGTACTTTGGGACCGGTGAAACGGAAGCTACAAGATGATTCAAATGAAGAAGGACGTTTTAGTAAGAGACCTTCATTTGGCCTTCTTGCCACACAAAAGTAAGTATCTGAACTTCGAGAAATAATTTTTCAAAAGATTTATAACAGGCATTGACTCTTGGATAGGTATCAATCTATCAATGTTATGTCAAATACAATCACTTACTATACACTAATAATTTGCTGGTATCTGATATGGTATCCCTCTTTCATAGTTTGTTCTAAATTCACTTACGTTTTTCGATCTTTTTGACCGATTTGCAAGACTTTCCAGTTTTCGTTTTTATACAAAATCACCGAGCGGTACAGGCTGGACACCAGTAGGATTTGATTGTTGTTGAAGCTAAGCTGGACAATGCGATATCGTTCGTTTGAAATCTCACAAGATTTGGTCAAGTTCTGGAAGGAAAAACAATAAAATATATTGAAGTTAGAATAATACCTACCTAGTTAATTATAGATTTTCATAATGTTATTCCAATGTGAAGGCCTTTTGAAATTTTGAATTTCTCTCAGCAGGAAGGGGAGTTTTACCAACTTATTTACCTATTTCCTCTTTGATGTTATGGTGATCACCCTGTATTGGTTAAAAAGTAAGTAGTACATTAGTTTCCATACATCAGGTACAATAGGAAAATAAATTTTCTCTTAGAGAAAACTCTCACACTGTTTTTAGAAGTTTTGTACAGTTCACTGAACTACTCATAGTACAGTAGAACCTTGATTATTTCAACTCTCTATTATTACAACCCCAAAATCAGTTCAAAATGGGGTATTTATTAACCATTTTGTTATTTTAAAATTTGCCCCCTTTTCCATTGTTTTATACGGAATTTCAATTATTTCAACTACCCTCGGTCCCAATTAAGTAGTTGAAATAATTGTTTTTTATTTAATAAATTTTTAATTTTATTTTATTTATTTTTATTTTTTTAAGTTAGGAATATTCTTGTTACTTACATGTTATTGGTATGATTTTATTTAGCATCATGTATTAGGTACCTACATAATAATATTCTTATGATAGTAAGAATATATTTTATCTGGTGATAAAACACAGTTACCTGTACAGTGTAGGTAAATGTAAAACTCACAAACTTGGAGGCCTAGTATGATAAGCCTAAAGCTCAACCATCTTGGACTGCCATTGAATCAATCACCACTGATAAGTTAGTAAGAGTACAGTGCTTTTACTAATAATTTAAATATATCTGTTTTTGGTTATACAAAAGAGTTGAGGTTATACTTAGGACATCTTATTTTCATATGAATACCTTTTAACCACATTCATTTTCATTATCTCTTCTCCTCTCACCCTTTTATTAATTTTTGTTATAAGAGCTAAATATTTACTTTAATTAGCTATACCGTAAATAGGGTGGGTACATAGACATACCTTACTATCATATCTCCTTAGATACTCCTCTGGCAAATCTTTGGGTAATTCCTTTGGGATTTTGAAGATTGAGATTATTCCAGATTTATCACCAACAGCAAGCATGTAATCTACTGATGGGACAAGTTTCAAGCAGGAAATTCCCAAGTCTCCTTTCTAAGAAACAGAAAAGTAAATCATTAGGAGTAGACCAGAAGAAAAAATTGAAGATGGTCTGTTCTTGAAACATTATTTATAGTTACATATTGATATCCAAGACTACTTTTCAATAGATCAACAAAGACAAAGGTTTTGCTTTGAGATTAATTATTAGGTTTACCTTCCCCCAGATCACCACTTTTAAATAAAACATAAATATAATAAAAAGCGTTTCTTCGCTTTGTCTAAATCAAACTTTTAAAATATGGGTATTTGGAAAAAGCCTTTATCCAGAAGCATTTTTTCCCCGAAGTGAATTGAGATAATTTGATTGGTTTTCAGACTAGGTAAGTTGGGATCTTGGCACAGCAAGATATAGTTGTCGACGCGATATAACCATAGGTTACCACTATTCTCGAAATGAATATGAGTTTCTGTTCGTTATAATACTTCATTATTAAATTTGTAGAATACAGGTTTGATTTTTTTTTTTCAAGTTTACCGTCAGGGTTTACAAAATGTTTACGGTTTTTGCTACCAAGTAGCTTGTGTAAATGAATTTTGAGGAAAAGTTTCCCTTTGAAAGCGGGTATTCACCTAGGAGCATTTACTTTTCAAAGTGCAAGGCAACTCATGGGTCTTCATGTTCTGTAAGATGAGTATTCCTCGAATATATCAGCTATGGAGTGCGATAGTGAAAAGGGGACCACTGGACCAGTAAAGGTAGAAACACACGAGCATCACGTCACGTGAGCTCATGGGGAGTGAGAAAGTTGTAGGTAGTTCAAAGTTTTCCCATAATATTGTAGGTAATCTCGTTCAGGACAGCCACACTACTATCACCTCACGTGACGTGATGGTAGTGTGTTTCTACCTTCACATGCCCCCTCGTTGCCGTTACATCTCGTCTGTGGTGGTCTAGAGAAAAACTCATCTCTTCCAGAATTACAACCTGTGAGTGAACGGCCTGAAATATATGATCTTAAAGGTTAAAATACATTGCTCTGAGGCCAGGGCTGCTAGTCCATCCACTGCACTCAGGTAGAGATAGGAATCCTCATCAGACAAGTTTTCCTGAGGGAAATCAATAAGGATTTTTTTAAAGACGTTTGACAGAGAGAACTGTAACTGGTAAGGTCTTATCGTCCCGAAATCGAAGAGAGAAGGAAGACAGGATAGGGAAAATCCAGCCGTTCCGAGAACGAACATTATCCCATCAGGATAAAATCCGCCCCGTGTGGGAATCGAACCCGCGGCCTAGCGCTTACAAGGCAGACGCGCTACCAACCAAGCTAACTAGGCTGGCGGAATTAATTTTGCGAGACACTAAAGGCCCGTAAGTTGTATTTTCCCCTTTTCTCAGTTCTGAAGCCCATCGGAATCGGTTCCTTTTAAGAAAGGAAAATGTAACCTGGGTTCAGATTTTGAATTGAAGGTTGTCTGCTGTCCGTTTCTTGTTCCTACACTACTGACTTACCATGAACAGGCAGAGAAGAGCATTTATTATTAGGTAATGAATCCATCTGGGGGAAGATAATGCCCAACTGATTTTTTTCTTTCTTACATTCATAAATACAATGTTACATTATTAGGTAATGAATCCATCTGGGGGAAGATAATGCCCAACTGATTTTTTTCTTTCTTACATTCATAAATACAATGTTACAAAAAAACACCCTTTCAGATTGAACCCAATTTTTTAACCAAAATATTTTAGTACTGTTGACTTACCTCTGGTTTATATTGTGTGACTTTCAGGGTAATTCTATTGCACCAGAATACAATTCCCACATTTGTTCCGATTGCAATGAACTCATTAGCTACATCAATACAGGTAAAGTGAACATCTTGCATGATGAGACCTCTTCGGATTTTATTGGGAATAAATTTTAGTAAGTTTGAGAGTGACAGCCATTCTCTCAGACCACAGCTGTCTTTAGGTTCAATATTCATTTTTGTAAAAATTCAAACTATGCTTCAATTGTAATTATCCTTTATCTAAGTACAGACAATATACTTAATTTGTCCTTTATCATGGAACTTTCCTCTTACAGAAGATTGGTGTAGGGGCAACATCTTTGGAAAATAGGTAATTATACTTTTCCTATTGCCTGACCATAAATTAAAACGTTTCAAAAAAGACACACTTGAGCACAAACTTTAGAGATACAAGTTGTTCAGTTCAAAAGAGTAAAGTAGATTTAAAAAACTTTTTTTAATTTTTAAACAGTGAACTTTCAACTTTCACCCCGACCGAACAAAAAAACGCAAAACATTGCTTTCTCATAACTCTCTCCAGATAATTTACTCCCTCTCGAGTGTTTGGAAGTGTTCACATTGGAAGCTTTGATTTGCTCGAGTGTCTGTCTAGCGAGGAGAAGCACCTCTTCGTTTGAAGACTGATTGATGAGGGTTTCCAGAGAGGAAGTGATGTGTAGGAAGAGGGAAGCATTGCGGTCTGTCATGATGATGTTGAGTAGAGTGAGGCCTGTACAGAGGCTGTCCGTGTTGTCGGTGCAAGGGTCTGAAATGACAGAGGGGAAGCATGAGAAAATATTACATTTCGAGAGATGCGATGAATTATGTACATACCTACATACATTAAAATGTCCTTTTTGGAACCGCTTTCGCATTACT